>NW_020689840.1:0-4239 GCF_002925995.2 Terrapene triunguis
CCCCACCCAGCCTGGTGTCATCTGCAAGTTTTATAAGCATACTCTCCACTCTATTATCCAAGTCATTAATGAAAATATTGAATAGTACCGGACTAAGGATTGATCCCTGCGGGACCCCACTAAATACACCCTCCCAGTTTGAGAGCGAGCCATTGATAACTACTCTTTGAGTATGGTCTTTAAACCAGTTGTGCACCCTCCTTATAGTAAATTCATCTAGACCGCACTTCCCTTGTTTTCTTATGAGAATGTCACGTGAGACTCTGTCATAAGCTTTACCAAAATCAAGGTCTATCACATCTACTGCTTCCCCCCCATCTGTTAGACCAGTGCCCTCTCAAAGAAGAAAATTACGTTGGTTTGGCATGATTTGTTCTTCACAAATCCATGCTGGCTATTCCTTATAACCCTTTTATCTTCTAGGAGCTTACCAACTGATTGTTTAATAATTTGTTCCAGTATCGAAGTTAGGCTGACTGATCTATAATTCCAAGGATCCTCTTTATTACCCTTTTTAAAGATAGGTACACTACTATGTTTGCCTTTCCCCAGTCCTGTAGGACCTCACCCATCCTCCATGAGTTCCCAAAGATAATTGCTAATGGTTTCAAGATTGCTTCAGTGAGTACCTTAAGTACCCTAGGCTGAATTTCATCAGGCCTAGGGTACTTAAGGTAACTTGAATACATCTAACTTATCTAAATATTCTTTACCCTGTCCTTTCCCTATTTTGGCTTGAATTCCTTCCCCCCTTGTTAATATTAATTGTGTTGAGTATCTGGTCACCATTAACCTTTTTAGTGAAGACTGAAGCAAAATAGGCATTAAACTCCTCAGCCTTCTTGATGTCATCAGTTATTAGCTCTCCTTCCCGGCTAAGTCGAGGACCTATGCTTTCCTTTGTCTTGCTCTTGCTCCTTATGTATTTAAAGAACCTGTTCTTATTCCCTTTTATGTCCCTTGCTAGATGTAACTCATTTTGTGTCTTAGCCTTTCTGATTTTGTCCCTATATGCTTGTGATATTCTTCTGTACTGCACCTTAGCAATTCATCCATGTTTCCACTTTTTGTAGGATTCCCTTTTGATCTGCAGGTCATAAAGAGCTCCTGATTTAGCCATATTAGTCTCTTGTTTTTCTTCCTATCTTTTCTTCACATCGGGATGGTTTGCAGTTGTGCCTTTAATATGGGCTCCATGAGAGATTGCTAGCTCTCCTGAACTCCTTTATCCCTTAGATTTTGCAGAGGAAACCCAACTGATAACAGCTCGGCAAGTGGCGTGTTGGGATACTGCTCCTGCTTAGCTAAGAAATGTGCAACCTCTTATTATTTGTATTCCCCTGGTCCCTGCCAGCACCCACCTTGCCAATTTGTTTGTCTCATCCACCTAGTGGGTCTTGTATTTCATACCATAAGCTCTTTGGGGCAGGGACTACCATTCACTCTGTGTATGAAAAGTACATAGCATGGTGGGACCCTGACCTGCTGAGTCTCACCTTAACACATTTAAAATTGCCTTCACCAAACGAGAGCTAGAGAAATAGATTGCATCCTGGAACAGGACATCCATGTACCCTGAGATAAACTGCTTCAATGCAGAAAAATAAAATCCAGAGACCGCACACCCCAAGTGGGTACCTACCACCACACACTGGAATCCATAGCAAGGTATCATCAAACCATTACAACCCTTACTTGATGGGGACCCCATCCTAAAAGAGATCTTTCCTGATCCCCATCTTCTGGCCTTCAAACACCGCCCCCAACCTCATTAAGCTCATCAACAGAAGCAAGCTGCCCACAGACCAGGAGACACCAACTCAAAGCAGCACCAGACCCTGACGAAACAAGAGATGCAAAAACTGCAGCTATATCTCCACTGCTATGATGATCCACATCCCACACAACACACCTTTCAAGATCTTTGGGTTCTAAACATGCTGTATCACAATATGTGATGTTCCTCATCCAGTGCATCAAATGCCCCTATAACAGCAATGTAGATGAAACAAGACAATTACTCCACTCTCAGCTGAACTCACACAGAAAAATGATAAAAGGCAAAGACACCCTTTCACCTGGGGGCAAACACTTTTCACAAAATGATCACTCCATATCTGACCTCTCTGTCCTCATCCTCAAAGGAAATCTGCACAACACCTTCAAAAGATGGGCCTGGGAGCTTAAATTCATAACTTGCTAGACACTAAAAATCATGGACTCAGTAGAGATCCTGGTTTTGTGTCTCATTACAACAATCTATAAACCACTAATTGTAAACCTCCTTTGTCCTATGACTGGAGGGGTGTTAATTTCCCACTTCATTTTGAATGGTTTCTTGCAACATCTGTTAACTCCTTATGCTTAATAATCTGTTCCACCTTGAATTTAGCTGTGACACTCTGAGTGCCTTTCCCAGACCTGAAGAAGAGCTCCGTGTAGCTCAAAAGCTTGTCTCTCGCACCAGCAGAAGTTGGTCCAATACAAGATATTACTTCACCCACCTTGTCTCTTTAAATAATAATAATTAGCTGAACGCTGCTGCCAGGCTGAGCTGTGAGAGGAGCAGCTGTCATTTCCTCATGAGCTCCCACGTTCAAGTTTTGCAGCATCGGAGGAGTTTATAACGCCGAAAGGCTCCTCTAGCTTCTGTGCCGTTCTCCCCCCGGGCTCCTTGTTCTCTTTCACATCACAGCCTCGCTGCTACCCAGCCACCAGGAGAGTCCCAGAGAAACAAGAGACCCAGCACTAGCATTTTAATGTGGGGAGCAGGTTTTAATTCATTGCTATAAAAAGCCTCATTCTCAGCAATTTTAATCACTCTGGGGGCCTGTGCAAGGTTCCAAAGATTTCCTCCGTTGCCAACTGTCACCTCCCACCTGCAGCGTCTCCCCCATCCACAGGGCTCGGCCCAAGTGACCCATTAACATTCCCTTCTTCTTGTAAATATTGCCTGAGCAGCCCTGCCTGCCTCCTGGCCTCAATTAATTGTGGCCTGGGGGAGAAGGAGATAAGTGAGCACTAAAATTTAACTATGTCTCCACAGATGGTAAAAATAAAGTTTGATGTGACAAGTGAGGGCAGCAGGAAACAGAGCTGGCTTGGAGCAGCCACTCATTCTGCAAGGCAAAGGGGGAAAAGAAATCCAGCTGACCTGTAGATTCTATTTTCCTAGATATTTTTGTGGCTTGCCCGGGTCAGACAATTTTGCAGCCTTGTTGTGCTGCCTGTTTGTGGACGGTGAGATAGTGATCCTTCCCTCCACACTTGCTCTTTTTGTTCTGTTCCGCTTCCCCAGACAGGGTATATTTTTTAAAGGCTCATGGAAGATGCCTCACTGACAATCCCTGGAGATGGATGCCCTCTGCTCAATGCAGGAATGCGAGCTTCCCCCATGTTGCACCCCTAATGCGTCTCAACCCCGACCTGCCGAGGTGAAAGGTTAGTTCAGTCTCTGGGGCCCGTTCAATCCGTGTCTGCTGTCAACGAATGTGAGGCACTTGGGGCAGTTCTGTGATGTCCTGCGGAATGTGGTGAGAAGCCACCAGCTTATTTCACAGAGGCCAACAGAGCCTTCGGGTAGCAGCTTCTGCTCATTACCAATCTCATCCCATTTCCAACTGGCAGCCCTAATGTGATAAACTCCCTAATCCCATCAGCAAGCCCCTAACCCATCCAGGTCACCTAGCTCATGTCTCGATGTTAACATAACATTCTGGTTGGTGATTTCGGAGGTTCCATCCAAGCTCCTTCTCACAAGCATCGACCCTGTGAGGCATAGGTGACCCCGGAGAGGCACTGAGTTCGTTCATCTCCCATTACTATTATGGAGGCTGAGAAAATTCAGCATCTCACAGGATTTGGCTCTCAGGGACTGAACACCACACAGGAAGTAGATTATTTTTAAGGGTCTAGAAAAGAAGGGCTCCACTCTCCTTATTTTTAGGTCCAGATCCTGCTTCCTTCAGTGCCCCTGACAAAACTCTCAATGACTTCAAGCTTGGGCGCTTAAGGCTCAATCCAAATCCCATTGATGTCAGTGAAGAGACTTTCATTGACGTCAGTGAGAGCTGGATTGGGCCCTAAGTCTCTGACATACGGTGAAATTCAGGCCTACACGAACACCACTCAGGTCCCACTCAGCCCCCATGGGTTGTAAGAGCCATTGCACGGGGCCAATCTCACCTATCATGCACAGTTCCATTATATTGCTGGGTACTGCAGGTACAGAATGCTCCC
>NW_020689841.1:0-4001 GCF_002925995.2 Terrapene triunguis
CACAGACCCCAACCTAGAACAGTGCCCCCACTGCGCCTGGCACTGCACGACCCCCCACTGAGACCCACCTTGGGCTGGGCACTGGACAGACCCTCACCAAGACCCCTACTGTGCTGGGCGCCGCACAGACCCCTACCGGGTCCCCGCCGCACAGACTGGCTCCCCCACTGTGCCGGGTGCTGCACAGACAAAGCAAGACACAGCGTTACCCTAAAGCGCTTTTGTGACAGACGCCATCTAGGGACAGTCCCTGCTACAAAAATCTGAACACACGTCACCAGGGTTCTGAGCCTCATTTGACAGCTGGAGAATGGGGGCATGGAGTGGTAAGCCTCAGCTTTGGAAAGGTATTTAACTCCCATGGGCACTAAGTGACTTCCCCATGGTCGCACCAGGAGCCAGCGGCAGAGGTCTGCCGCGTCCCAAGCCAACGTCACGACGCATCTGGTGTGGTGCCCAGCGCACCTAGCGCCCGGGGCAGCAGCTGGTGGAAGGTCTTGTGCCGGCCCTGCACACCGGGCTGTCCATTGCTTTGGGGGTGGGGGGAGGGTGCCAGGCAAGAGTGGCTCTTGTGCTCCGGGGGATCTCAGAGGGCATAAGCCCCACACAAAGTGGGCGCAGGGAGTTGCCAATCTTAGTGGGAAGCACCGAAGGACTCTCCAGTTACTCACCCTCCCCTGTGGCCAACCTGCAGAGCCCATGCTAGGCATAGGCAGACCAAGCAATTGCTTAGGGCTCCGAGCAGCTCAAGGGGCCCCCTCTTTGCTTTTTATTATACGAGCTTGCCTGGTTTAGTGTGTGGGGGGGGAATACTCCTGCATGGACCCCCCAGTGGGCTAGCCCCGGCTCTGCCAACGTGGTATTAGCCTGTGTCATCCCCGATTCCCTGGCGTCAGCGCTGGGCCTGGTAGGATTCTGCGTACTCCTTTTCCGTGCTCGCTAATTAATTCCCCAGCTGCAGAGTCTGGCTGATCAATGGCTGGGACAGCTGTGGGGAATTCCGTCTGCGGCTGCTAGTCACCGTGAGTCCCGCGCTGTCACGGCTCCCCGCAGCAGCCAGCCACGCGCTGGGCTGAGACCCTCCTGTGAAAGGCCTGGGGAGGAGCCCCGGAGACCAGAGCAGGGACAGCTGGGCTGTGCAGAGAGAGGTCCCCCTCCCATGCCACCTCTGCCAGCGTGTCCCTGTGAGCAGGTTTGGCCTGTGGGCGGGGCCTCCAGGCCCCCGCTGTCCTAGCTCGGCCCCCCAGGAGGGAGGCAAAAGGTGAGCTGGGCTCATGAGGAGCGGGGCTTTCAGGGACCTGGGTTCGGGCCCTGGATGTGCCGCAGGCTCCCCCGTATGCTGTTGTCCCTTGGGGGTGGGGCACAGGGGGCTGGTGCTGCCAAGGGGCCTGGGCACCTGCTGGGGTGTGGTCTCTGCTGCTGTCCCATCGACCCAATGGGCGTGGTTGTGAATCAGGAGTGACTTCAGGTGTGAGCAGAGGAGAATCGGGCTCCTAATTGCCTCCCCCTTCCAGCCCCTGGTGAAGCCTCCCAGCAGCATTTCCACTTCAGGCTCCGTCTCTGCTTCACCATTTGTAATGGGGCCGGGGGACGGGGGCCACAGGATCCTGCCCCCTGAGCTGAAAGGCAAAGCCGGTGTCTGTTGCTCTGAGCTTGGCTGGAGCTGGGAGGACATATGCCAAGGCCCCTTCAGCCCTTAAAAAGGGGCCAAAAACGGCCCTCACTCACCTGGGGCCTCCTGGCCAGCGAGGAGATGCAGTAAGGGCCCTGCTTCCAGCCCCCAGTGCAGGGATGGATATGGGGCATTCCTGAAATACACTGCTTCGGGGAGGGGGGGAGAGAGAGCAGCCCTGGGGCTGCTCTAACTGCCTCACAGGGACACCACTGGTAGTGGGAGAGGGCTGCTGCCATTGTTATCCACGATCCACCAAGCAGTGAGTCGGAGCTGGAGGCTGGGATAGCCGTTGAATTGCAGAAACATCCTTCCCTCGGGGATCTGATAGGAAAATCCCAGAGACAGCTCACCACTGCCCCCAGCAAGCAGCGGAAACCACTCTCTCCCCTTGGCCGATTTGCATAATCTAATTGCCTTGTGGCTCATTAAGCCTCACACTGCAATGAATTCCCTGCTGTGGAGCCAGGGATTCCAGGGGAAGTACAGAGGGCCGACCTGCGGCCCTGTGAACGTGCCCAAAGCCTGCACTGCGCCCGCCTGTGTGAGATGAGCAGTGTTCGGGGTACGCGCCAGATAACGGAGCCCGGGGACATTTCGCGCTTTGAAACTTTTGAAAATGGCTCGTTTCCCATTTGTAACTTTTTCCATTTTTGATGAGAGAGCCGCCCAGACCTGAACTACTTCTGTTTTGAGAAGTGAAGAAAAGATGGTTGGCTGGTTTTTCTTTTTCCAGTTATTACACCCTGGCCTTCTTTTTCAGCAGGAAATCGGGGGGGAGGTGAAAAACCCACAACAGGAAAAAATAATCTTAAATTTTGTAAACTGAAAATGATCCAGATTTTCTGGGCTATTTTTCTTTGGGGAAAAAAAATCAGGAACTTTTGAGCTTGGGGTGGAAAATGCTTTCAGAACGTTTAAGAACAATGTTACCCTTTTTTCGAGCGGCGGTGGTAGCCAAGTGTCACTACCACTCTCTTTCTGCATTTGCTGGCGCTTTCCCATTTTCTGTGGGGAAACTTACTCCTGGGTCACAACTGTTCATTATTTAGCTGCCATAATGGGCCAGCCCAACGGTCCATCTAGCCTGGTATCTTGTCTCCGACGGTGGTCAGTACCAGAGCTTCAAGGGAATGAACAGAACAGCCCATCTACTTGGTTTCTGTCAGTCAGAGGTTAAGGATCACCCTAAGGATGATGGGGTTACATCCCTGACCAGCTTGGCTAATAGCCACTGATGGACCTGCCCTCCAGGAACTTATCTAGTTCTTTTTTTAACCCCGTTATACTTTTGGCCATTACAGCATCCCATGGCAATGAGTTCCACAGGTTAATTGTGCATTGTGTGAAAAAGTATTTCCTCTAGTTTGTATTGAACCTGTGGCTTATTGAAGCGGGGGGGGGCCCTGGATTCTGTATTATGGGAAAGGACAAATAAGACTTCACGTTCTCCACACCATTCATGATTTTGTAGACCTCTATCACAGGGGTTCTCAACCTTTTTCTTTCTGAGGGCCCCCCCAACGTGCTATGAAAAAAATCCACGGCCCACCTGTGCCACAACAACTAGTTTTCTGCATATAAAAGCCAGGACCGGCATTGGGGAGTAGCAAGCGGGGCAATTGTCCTGGGGCCCCCAGGAACCTAAGTTGCTCAGACTTCATCTTCAGCCCCGGGTGGCGGGGCTCAGGGCCCCAGACTTCAGCCCCATGCGGTGGGACTTCAGCTTTCTGCCGTGGGCTCCAGTGAGTCAAATGCCAGCCCTGCTTGGGGACCCCCTGAAACCTGCTCATGCCCCCCCCCAGGGGACACTGGACATCTAATATCCCCTTCCTTTGGGGGAGATGGTAGATCCCCACCTCCTCATTTTCTCATTGAGGTAGCAGCTGTCACAGAGACTTACCCATGTGTCTGACCTGTCTGTGCCTGGGTGAGGCTAGCTAAGGCAGGGAGGTCCCGTGGCAGAGGGGCTGGCCTGGCACGGGGGTCCCTTGGTGGCGGGGCCGGCCTGGCTAGGGGGTTCCAGGGCGGAGGGGCCGGCTGGCCTAGCCAGGGGGATCCTTGGCGCAGGGGCTGGCCTGGTCGGGGGTCCCTTGTGGGGGGGGTCCTGTGGCGGAGGGCCCGGGCTGGCCGGGGGGATCCTTGGCGGAGGGGCCGGCCTGGCTGGGGCATCCCTTGGCAGAGGGGCGGCCAGCCGGGGCGGGGGGTTCCATGGCAGAGGGGCCTGGTCGGGGGATCCCTTGGCGGAGGGGCCGGCCAGCCGGGGCGTGGGGTTCCATGGCAGAGGGGCCTGGCCGGGGGGATCCTTGGCGCAGGGGCTGGCCGGGCC
>NW_020689842.1:0-5219 GCF_002925995.2 Terrapene triunguis
TACCCAATAACTGGCTAATTAACAGTTAAGATGCTTGTTAAGAGCCATAGCTGTTCAGTCAGCTGCCTTTGTAAGTTTCACTATCAATCCAATTCCTGCTTAAATCACTGAGACTTGCAGTTTCAGTATTGTAATTTCTGTGCACCATTTATTACACTTGCCTACAGTGTAACTTCTGTTCACTGTTTGCCATCCATTATACTTGTCTATATTGTAACTTCTGTTCACTGTTTGCCATATTGTAATTCAAACCCCATTTTAAAATGCTTACTCCATTTTGTAAGAGCTTGCTGCAACCTTCATTTTTGCAAACCCCGCTGTAATCTTATTAGTTTAGTTTAGATGTGTGAATGAGGTATGTATGGATGATGGAATCAACCTCCAGCCCCAGCCTGTCCTGATTAAATAGAGTTCAAACACCAAGGGCTGAAGATGCAGACAAGAGCCCTAACAAAGTAAGAAAAATCCACCCTAAAAAGAAAAGGTACAATAGAAGGAAGATCAAAGCCCGGTCCCAGGCTAAAAGTCATGTCTGTAATTGACGGGTGGTCAATCACCAAACCTGGAGGCAGCGTGACACAGCAAGACCTATAGACTCTGGATTCAAACTAAAGCCTACAAAAAGGATGGGTAAAATGGAAAACTTTGGAGGAGGGTAACATTCTGCTGCCAACATGGAAGGGCATCGATGCATGCCCAACAGAGACCCAGCTCGTCCTTGTGCCCGGCTTTCCTGGCCAGTTAGCCGCCACAAGCTACGAACCCAAGCAGGACTGGTAACTATGCAGCAGCTGCAGAACATCTGATGGATGTGTGTGTGTGTGGGGCGGGTATTTTGGCCCCATCGCATCAATCCCCATCGCATCCCTCCTGATGGACTGTGATGTCACAAACACTGGATTGTGACATCACTAATGGAATCAGACAGGGAAGGCAGGCTGAATACAAAGGAGAAAGCTTGCATTTATACTCAGATAGCCGGGTAGTCATAGCATGCCTGAATCCAAGAGGTGATGCATGCCCCCGCAGTTCCTAATGAAGGAACTGGAAATTGAGGGTGCACCTTTCATTATAGGGGTCTGTGACCGGAAAGACAGTAAAAGAACAGAACAACTGAACCTGTTCCTGCATGCCTTGTGCAACCCAAAGGACAACTGGCTGCAGCAGAAGTTGTTGGTGTCCAAGCAATGCATGATTAGGTCCTTAACAGGGTTTTAGTAAAAATATAGGGCCAGATCCTCAGCTGATATAAACAAGCATAACTTCACCAGAGTACCTGAAACTACCCCACCTGAGGATCTGATCCCCTCTAATTTACACCAGTGTAGCTCTACCGACTTTGTTGAAAGGTACCTAATGATGAGGGTAGAACGAAATCTTAAATCCAGAGCTGTTAGAGACCCCTGCTTGGCTCTGTTTCCGTCCACTGGCCCTGTGTGATGGCGGAGGGGAAAGGCATGTTTAGATTTACTTAGAACCACAATGTTTTATTATTTTATTTGTACACATGGGAGCACAGTAAGAAGTTTGTGTGTTTCCTACGGAAGATGAGGGTGTGTTTACTTAGCCTCTCACTCATGCCAATTCCATGTTTATTTTATACTTAAAGATAGACACCTCAAAAGTTAGGAAATGCTAGAATTAAGATTGTCTGTGCAACCTTAATTCGACCCCCTGGTGCATATTACATTATGATACAGTCTTTAATTTTGTGATCACATTCTATTTTTTCTACAGGATTCCTGCCTCATTCAGTGCAGAGGGTGCATCATGTTCACTTAATAGGAAGCTATTTCATATTTCTTTTTATCCTCATCATTCAGTGTTTGGACCCATGCCACATGTACTGCACACTTTCTAAACCCTGCACTGAATACAGAATTAACTTCCCCCATGGGCTTTTCAGTGGTGCTCATGGTGGTATTATCCTCAGCTTACAGAGGGGGAACTGAGGCATAAAGTTATTAATGTCAGAAGTGTCCACTAATTCTGGGCTCTAATATGAGACTCCCAGATCCTGATTTTTCAGAGTACTTAGCATTATGTAGCTCTTTATATGTTCAGAGCACAGCTCTCACTAACTCCATCTGCAGCTGTGAGTGCTCAGCACTCCTGTACATCAGATCCCAGGGTGTCAAATGGGGTACCCAGAAAATGAGGAACATGCAACACAATTAGTGGCCATCTGTAAAAAGTTTGGTTTAAGTGACTTGCCCAGCATCGCATAAGAACTCTGTGGCAGATGCAGGGATAGAATCCAATTCTCCAGGATAGCGTTCAACAGCCTGAACCATGAAACCACCCTTTCTATTCCTGCAATTCCCTGCCCCAATCATTTATTTACAGATCTTCCAACTTCTGCAACAAATGAGGCAGGATTCTTGTCCAACAGTCTCCATCACTACACAGCCCCGATTCACCTCTAGAGCAGGTCCCACTATAGGAGCATGAGACCAGGGCCGGCTTTAGGAAGCGCGGGGCCCAATTCAAACATTTTCGGCAGGGCCCCGGCAGGGATGACTAAAAAAAAAAAAAAAAAAGTGAAAAAAAAAGCCTTTCATTTCTTAGCAACCAGTTCCCTATAAAAAGTTCTGATTTAAGGGATGTGCCACAGTATGTATTTTTTGTACCAATAGGGTTACCATACGTCCGGACAGCAATTTAAGAACCAAAAAGCCTGACATGTCCGGGAAAATATGGATATATGTTAACCCTACCTAAAGTTCTTTTTTAAAAAGATGGGCCTGAACTAGAAATGAGCTCAGTTTCACATGTGTGGGTCCCCACCACTCCCTGGGGGTGTGTGCACATGTGTGGGTCCCAGCTGCTCCCTGCTCCCCTCATTGAAGCAGGTGTGCAGGGTTACTGCCCTGGGAACTGCAGGGCACCACTGGACATGGGGCTGGCTGGAGGTAGGGCAAGGGGTGCGGACCTGCCTGAAGCCAGCCAGCCCACCCCACACCCCCCTGTCTCCAGCCAGCCCCGCACCCCTTGCCCTACCTCCAGCCAGCCCCATGTCCAGTGGTGCCCTGCAGTTCCCAGGGCAGTAACCCTGCACACCTGCTTCAATGAGGGGGGCAGGGAGCAGCTGGGACCCACACATGTGCACACACCCCCAGGGAGTGGTGGGGACCCACACATGTGAAACTGAGCTCATTTCTAGTTCAGGCCCATCTTTTTAAAAAAGAACTTTAGGTAGGGTTAACATACATCCATATTTTCCCGGACATGTCAGGCTGTTTGGTTCTTAAATTGCTGTCCGGACGTATGGTAACCCTATTGGTACAAAAAATACATACTGTGGCACATCCCTTAAATCAGAACTTTTTATAGGGAACTGGTTGCTAAGAAATGAAAGGCTTTTTTTTACACTTTTTTTTTTTTTTTTTAGTCATCCCTGCCGGGGCCCTGCCGAAAATGTTTGAATTGGGCCCCGCGCTTCCTAAAGCCGGCCCTGGTCTCATGCTCCTATAGTGGGACCTGCTCTAGAGGTGAATCGGGGCTGTGTAGTGATGGAGACTGTTGGACAAGAATCGTGCCTCATTTGTTGCAGAAGTTGGAAGATCTGTAAATAAATGATTGGGGCAGGGAATTGCAGGAATAGAAAGGGTGGTTTCATGGTTCAGGCTGTTGAACGCTATCCTAGAGAATTGGATTCTATCCCTGCATCTGCCACAGAGTTCTTATGCGATGCTGGGCAAGTCACTTAAACCAAACTTTTTACAGATGGCCACTAATTGTGTTGCATGTTCCTCATTTTCTGGGTACCCCATTTGACACCCTGGGATCTGATGTACAGGAGTGCTGAGCACTCACAGCTGCAGATGGAGTTAGTGAGAGCTGTGCTCTAAACATATAAAGAGCTACATAATGCTAAGTACTCTGAAAAATCAGGATCTGGGAGTCTCATATTAGAGCCCAGAATCAGTGGACACTTCTGACATTAATAACTTTATGCCTCAGTTCCCCCTCTGTAAGCTGAGGATAATACCACCATGAGCACCATTGAAAAGCCCATGGGGGAAGTTAATTCTGTATTCAGTGCAGGGTTTAGAAAGTGTGCAGTACATGTGGCATGGGTCCAAACACTGAATGATGAGGATAAAAAGAAATATGAAATAGCTTCCTATTAAGTGAACATGATGCACCCTCTGCACTGAATGAGGCAGGAATCCTGTAGAAAAAAATAGAATGTGATCACAAAATTAAAGACTGTATCATAATGTAATATGCACCAGGGGGTCGAATTAAGGTTGCACAGACCATCTTAATTCTAGCATTTCCTAACTTTTGAGGTGTCTATCTTTAAGTATAAAATAAACATGGAATTGGCATGAGTGAGAGGCTAAGTAAACACACCCTCATCTTCCATAGGAAACACACAAACTTCTTACTGTGCTCCCATGTGTACAAATAAAATAATAAAACATTGTGGTTCTAAGTAAATCTAAACATGCCTTTCCCCTCCGCCATCACACCGGGCCAGTGGACGGAAACAGAGCCAAGCAGGGGTCTCTAACAGCTCTGGATTTAAGATTTCATTCTACCCTCATCATTAGGTACCTTTCAACAAAGTCGGTAGAGCTACACTGGTGTAAATTAGAGGGGATCAGATCCTCAGGTGGGGTAGTTTCAGGTACTCCGGTGAAGTTATGCTTGTTTATATCAGCTGAGGATCTGGCCCTATATTTTTACTAAAACCCTGTTAAGGACCTAATCGTGCATTGCTTGGACACCAACAACTTCTGCTGCAGCCAGTTGTCCTTTGGGTTGCACAAGGCATGCAGGAACAGGTTCAGTTGTTCTGTTCTTTTACTGTCTTTCCAGTCACAGACCCCTATAATGAAAGGTGCACCCTCAATTTCCAGTTCCTTCATTAGGAACTGCGGGGGCATGCATCACCTCTTGGATTCAGGCATGCTATGACTACCCGGCTATCTGAGTATAAATGCAAGCTTTCTCCTTTGTATTCAGCCTGCCTTCCCTGTCTGATTCCATTAGTGATGTCACAATCCAGTGTTTGTGACATCACAGTCCATCAGAAGGGATGCGATGGGGATTGATGCGATGGGGCCAAAATGCCTGACTGACACACACACACACACACACACACACACACCCATCAGATGTTCTGCAGCTGCTGCATAGTTACCAGTCCTGCTTGAGTTTGCAGCTTGGGTTCGTAGCTTGTGGCGGCTAACTGGCCAGGAAAGCCGGGC
>NW_020689843.1:0-3020 GCF_002925995.2 Terrapene triunguis
AAGTGATTTTATTAAATAAAGAAGGTAGGATTTAAGTGGTTCCAAGTAGTAACAGACAGAACGAAGTGAATTACCAAGCAAAATAAAACAAAACACGCAAGACTATGTCTAATACAGTAATAAAACTGAATACAGACAAAATCTCACCCTCAGAGATGTTTCAATAAGTTTCTTTCACAGACTGGATGCCTTCCTAGTCTGGGCACAATCCTTTCCCCTGGTACAGCCCTTGTTCCAGCTCAGGTGGTAGCTAGGGGATTTCTCATGATGGCTCCCCTTTGTTCTGTTCCACCTACTTATATATCTTTTGCATAAGGTGGGAATCCTTTGTCCCTCTGGGTTCCCACCCCTCCTTCTCAATGGAAAAACACCAGGTTAAAGATGGATTCCAGTTCAGTTGACATGATCACATGTCACTGTAAGACCCCAAGCCTTCATTCCTCCCAGCCTGACTCACAGGAAGGCCTGCCTGCAAACAGAGTCATCCACAGTCAATTGTACTGGTTGATGGGAGCCATCAAGATTCCAAACCACCATTAATGGCCTGCACTTTGCATAATTACAATAGGCCCTCAGAGTTATATTTCATATTTCTAGTTTCAGATACAAGATGATACATTTATACAAATAGGATGATCACACTCAGTAGATTATAAGCTTTGTAATGATACTTTACAAGAGACCTTTTGCATGAAGCATATTTTAGTTAAGTTATATTCACAGTCATCAGCATACATTCATAAAATCATATAGAGTGCAACGTCACAACCGTATAGTTTAAATCTGGAGCATGGACTCTGTTGCAGAAAAGACAGAGGAATTCAGACTGGAGATAACTCAAATATTACATACAGGGCCGGCTCCAGGCACCAGCCCAGCAAGCAGGTGCTTGGGGCGGCCAACGGAGAGGGGCAGCACGTCCGGCTTTTCGGCAGCAATTCAGTGGCGGGTCCCTCACTTCCTCTGGGAGCGAAGGACCAGCTGCCGACTTGCCGCTGAAAACTAAAGCAGCGGTGGTAGAGCTGCCGCAGATCGCGATTGCGGCTTTTTTTTTTTTTTTTTTTTGCGCTGCTTGGGGCGGCAAAAACCCTGGAGCCAGCCCTGATTACATATATTGAATTTTGGTTTAGATTTCAGAATTTGACAGCTGAATAGTCTTTATTCATGCTAAATTGGTTAGCTACAAGGGAGAACAGAGACCGTTGAAAGTCAGACATAAGGGTGGGATCAACAAAGGTACTTAGGCACCTAATCCTCTGACCTAGGCACCTAAATCCCAGTTTTAGGCTCCACTGTGATCTATTCTGGTGGGGGGGGGCTCCCTCAATCTCTCCTGTTAAAGCTGTGCCATAAATAATGAACGAGTGATTGGAGCAGGGGGACTAGACCCTGGTCTCCCATGTGGATGCCCTAATCACTGGACTCTCTCTCTGATCCAATGACTGTCTGCTGTGGATAAATACTTAAATAATCATTGGGTCAGACAAAGTCAGACAGATTGTCCTTAACTCGAACAGATGGATGTTAAGACACTGAGTTTCTTGGGACCTTCGGGCCTGTTTTTGTTAATAGGTTCAACAGTGGGACAAATTCAAAAAAGCTGGTGTAGGGATGTTTAAAATATACACTTCCTGCATCACCTAGGTTTCTTGCATCCTATGAGGAATTCAGACTGGTGGGAGGCAGACAGTATTTCTGCCTTTTCCTTTCATCTGGTGCCTCTTCCTGCCATGGTGTGCAGCTTTAACTCCCACAAGGGTTCCATAGGATCTTTGCATGTGAGCGCCTTTGAGGGGAAAAATGCATCAGTGAACTTCCTGAGCACCCTTACTGTGCATGCATTTCAGCCAGCATAGCCTCTTAGTTGCTTTTCCCCATAGCAAACAAGTGAAGTTGCAGCATCTTTGTGCCAATGCACCCTCCCCTCCTAGTCACAACTGCCACCATGTTTCTCTGTCATCATTTAGAGGAGTACAAAATGAGAGTGGAATTTGGCTCAGCATGTCACGAGGCAAGGTGAAGCTGTCAGAATGATGGCCTCCCAGCTTCAAAAGAAATAGTCTGCATCAGACCACAGGAAGAGCCTCAATAATGAGAGATCACAGAAAATGACATCAAGGAAGTCAGCATGCCACAGCCACAAGACAAACCTTTGTTGGACTGTCTTTGGTTTGTGGGGGTCTATTGAAAACTAAAAATTACAAGCTGTCACTTTAAACCTGGTCCTGCTTGCTGGTTAGGGGGCTCTATAAGGCAGTATGCGATCTGGGCTTAGCAGAGTCGGTTTGCAGATTGATGGTAACACTCAGAGTACCTTTCCCTGACCTGAAGAAGAGCTCTGTGTGGCTTGAAAGCTTGTCTCTCTCACCAACAGAAGTTTGTCCAATAAAAGATATTACCTTACCTACCTTGTAGGGTTACCATATTTTAATTTTAAAAAAGGAGGACACTCCACGGGGACCCGGTCCCGCCCCAACTCTGCCACTTCCCCGCCCCCAGCCCCGCCCCAACTCCGCCCCTTCCCCACCCCGCCCCGCCACTTCCCCAAAGTCCCCGCCCCAACTCTGCCCCCTCCCCTGAACGCTCCGCCCCTGCTCCTCCCCCTCCCCCTCCCCTGCTTCCCGCGAATCAAATGTTCGCGGGAAGCCTGAAACAGGGAGGCAGCAGGTAAGCTGGGGCTGGGGCTGGGGCTGGGGCGGGGCGGCCCAGTCCGGCCCCCCGGCCGAGTGGCTCCCTTTGGTGGGCGGCCGGCCCAGGCCAAGAGGCTCTGGCCGCGGCGTCTCCCGCCCGGCTCAGCTTGGGCCCTGGGGCGCCGGCACCCGGCCGAGCACCCCCAGCCCCCGGCCGAGCACCGCCGGCCCCCGGCCTGGCCCCCGGACGAGCACTGCCGGCCCCTGGCCCCCGGCTCCCGGTCCCCGGCCAAGCACCGCCGGCCCTGGCCCAGCTCCCGGCCCCCAGCCGAGCACCGCCGGCCCCGGCCTGGCTCCCGGCCCCTGGCCGAGCACCGCCAGCCCCGGCCC
>NW_020689844.1:0-2429 GCF_002925995.2 Terrapene triunguis
CATTTTGATGTCAGGTGCAAAATTCTAAATCAAAGGGTCATAGATTTTACATACATACACACATAGGTCTGAAAGCACTTTTCAAAGCAGGTTAATATTGCAGCTTTTTGAAAACTTGTCAGTGGAACTGTGTTCACTTGAAAACTGCAATTTCAATGAAATAAACACTTTTCTTGGGAACATATTGATTTTTTAAGGGAAATTAGCAAAACAATTTGTTTCAATTTGCTCAAAATGTTTCATTTTAAATTTATCATTTGAATTTTAAGTTATATTATAATTTATGTATATTGTATACATTATACTATAATGTATAACATAATGTAATATAATGAGAAAGGCAACAAGAGACATTTGAATCTTATAAAAACATTTTGTTTCAATAAGGTAATTCTGATGATTCTGAAATGAAATATTTTATATAAAAAAATCAGTAAATGTTAATGTTTCATTCTGACTAGAGATGAAAGGACATTTCTGGAGTTTGCATGGAATGGAAATTCCATTTCCCAACAAATTTCAGCTGGTGTTATTGTCTCCATTTCAAGATGGGGAAACTGAGGCACAGGAAGGGGACGTGGCTTGTACAAAGTACCATAATTAACAAGTGTATTGCTGGCACTAGAACCCTGTCAAAATGTCACTTGAAATTGAACAGTTTTCATTTTGAATTGACATTTTGAAATGAAATATTTCATTTTCAAACATTGGAACTAGAACTGATTGAAAATTTTCTAACAGAACGGTTCCATAGGAACGAGTTGATTCCATCAAAACTGTTACAGGAAACAAGGCAGGCTGGCTGGCTGTTTTTTCTATTTTTTCTCTATGAAATTTCAGAATTTTGTTCTGGAAGATGTTCTGAAATGTTTATTTATTTTTTGTTCTGATTCAGAGTAATAATAATAATAATGAGGAAACTTTGGAAATTACCATGGAAGAGGAATTCTGGGTTCTGACTAGCATTAGTTTTGATCAGAATGAAATGTTTTGCCATTTCTGAGTTCTCCAACAGCCCAACTGGAAGGCTCTTGGTAATTTCACTTTCTGGCTACAGGGTAAATGTGAACATCGGCAAGCGCCTTCCAGGCAGGCTGGCAGGGAGCCGTCATTGCAATTTTCCTGATGGAAAATCAATTGTATTTTCCAATTTTGAAATTTTTGAGGGTATTGGGGACTGTGCCTTTAAGGGCTGAGCTTCCAAGATGGAGAATCTGGGGAGAAGGGGCAGATTGAGAAGCTCTTGTTGTTATGCTAAGACAGCTGGAACTGGAAACAGAATGAAGCAGAGCTCTTGCAGGATCCTTCAGCACAGAGGGATCAGTAAAAAGAACAGGAGTACTTGTGGCACCTTAGAGACTAACAAATTTATTAGAGCATAAGCTTTCGTGGGCTACAGCCCACTTCTTCGGATGCATATAGAGGGAAACATATTGAGGAGATATATATACACACATACAGAGAGCATGAATAGGTGGGAGTTGTCTTACCAACTCTGAGAGGCCAATTAAGTTAAGAGGGATCAGTGAACACCTCAATATTCTCATGGAAAATTTTGATTTTGTGAAGGGAATTTTACATTAGAAAATTGTTCCAGTGGAGAATTCCCAACCAGCTGTACCCAGAACTCATGGAGAGCCTATGGACACCAGTGGGAAGAAGATTGGGGTATAGGCGTGGTATAGCATATAGGCTTACTTGGGCTGAGAGACAAAACATTCTCCTGAGCAGGAATGCATCCACATGACAGAAAAGTAGAGATGGGCCCAAACCAAGACTCTAATCCACGCTGGGATCCCAAATTCCTCAACATTCAAGAGAAGAACTTTTGGATCTGAGGTCATGGATCTGCCCTGTCACTACAAAACCCACCACTAGCTGGATGGGCAGACAATGTCCCCATTGCTGGTTGGCACAATCTCTGTGGAGATGCAGGTCATGAATGTGTTCTGGAGACTGAACTCGCCTTTGCACTGTCCAGATGGGCATCACAGGTCCGAGCTGTCTGACTGGTCCTTCAAAAGACTGCCCAGTTGGAGATAATTAGTGATAGCTCAGTTGAGTGGAAATCATGAAATCAATGGGAGTTAGGCACATCTGAGGACCCCAGTAGGAACTTAGCTGAATATTTAGGTGTCTAAATACCTAAACTTTAGACACTTTTCCACATTTAACTCCTCATCTCCTCCATTACCCAGTGGAGGTTTATATCAGGACGTGTCATTGTTCCTCAGGACACTTTATCAGGCACAATCTCTTCCCATTCATGTCCCTGTGTTTTAATTCTGCAGAGTGTGTAAAGGCTGTAACGTCAGCCCAGGGATTCAGGTGTCAATAGGAAGTAAAGCACGCAGGTCATGTGGGGAATTCCCCGGGCACAGTGCCCACTGGGAGCACAGAGCTGTGATTATCCTCAGTCGGCATTGCAG
>NW_020689845.1:0-2407 GCF_002925995.2 Terrapene triunguis
GCACCTGTGTCTTCTCGTGGAGCTGGGCCTGGATGCAGGCCCCCCCCAGACGGGCCTGGAAGGCGTAGACAGCTGCCTCGGCATCCACGGGGAACTTGAACACGGCCTCCATGGGCCCCGACTCCTCGTTCCTGTAGAGCAGCTCGCAGCCCACGTCAGCCACGAAGCCTCGGATCAACACCGACACCAAGCTGCTGCGCAGGGGAACTGGGGGGAGGGGGACGTCAGCCACAGGCCCCCCCTGACTCCCATGGGTACCGGGGCGCGGGGCCATGTCAGCCATGGGCCCCCCATGGGCACCAGGGTGAGGGGGACATCAGCCGCGGCCCTCCCACAAACCCCCCATGGGCACTGGGGGGGAGGGGCCACGTCAGCCACGGCCCCCCCACAAACCTCCCATGGGCGGTGGGTGAGAGGCCACGTCAGCCAAGGCCCCCCCACAAACCCCCCATGGGCACTGGGGGGGAGGGGCCACGTCAGCCACGGGCCCCCCCACAAACCCCCCATGGGCACTGGGGGGGAGGGGCCACGTCAGCCATGGGTCCCCGCACAAACCCCCCATGGGCACTGGGGTGAGGGGCCACGTCAGCCATGGGCCCCCCCACAAACCGCCCATGGACACCGGGGCGAGGGGCCACGTCAGCCATGGGGCCGCCCTCCCCCTCACGGCACCGCCCCTCACAGCCCTGACTCACCCGGTTTCTTGACGAGCAGCAGCCCGCTGACCAGCTCCATCTCGGCTCTGGGGTTGGGGATCTGTGTGGGGGAAGGTGGGGGGTGAGATACAGGGTTTCCATGGAAACTGATGGGCACAGGGTGCCCCAACCCCCCGTCCCCCCCAGCGATGGCTCCGAGACCCCAGCCCCACCCCCCTGCTCAGCCAGGTCCTGTGGCAGGGAGTCCTGCAGGCTCATGGGGCCTAGCTCCTGAGATCAGAGTCATGGCTCCTCTCGGGCCCCCTGCCTCCCCCCGCCACGGCGCCAGCCCCCAGCAGGGAGGGGCAGGCGGGGACCGGGGTACGGCTGGGAGTTGGGGGATGGATGGAGAAATGTAGGGGGAGTGTATGGGGATGGATGGATGGACGGACGGACAGATGGAAGGAAGGAGGCGTGTGGGGGGGGTCAGAAGGAATGAAGGGGGGTGGGGGGCTAGTGGGTTAGAACGAGGGGGCTGGGAGCCAGGACTCCTGGGTTCTATCCTGAGCCCCTGGGGGGCCCCTGGAGCAGTTGCGGGGGACCGGGGTTGGTCACTGGGGGGTTGTTAACCCAGCTAGACCCATCTCCCCGCTGTCGCCCTGCAGAGAAGCAGAGGTTTGTGGAGCAGGCTCCGGCTCCCGGCCGTTCCTGGCAGGAACGCAGCCCTGCTATTTACTCAGCTTTCACTCTGGGCCAGAGTGGCTGCCATAACCCCCCCCCCCCCCCCCCCCCCCGCCCCAACGAGGACGAAATCCAGCCCTCGGCCGCACCTGCTCCCCACCCCGGAACCGTCCGGCCTGGGCCTCGGATTTGCTGCCTTACGAGGGGGCAAGAGGACAGCAGCCGATTGATTTCTCCCACAGCAGAAACCCGGCTCTGAGGCGCGCGGGGAGTCTCTGTGGAGGAGAGGGAAGCTGAGGGTGGGATGGGGGCGAGGAACGCCAGAGCTGCCGTGACCGAGAGGGGCTCTGAACCCCACTCCCCGAGCCACGTTTCAGCTCGCCACCACGCCAGTCGCCTGGAAAATTCCCAGCTGGAAGGTTGGACGGGAAGACTGGGATCACCTGGGCAAACCCGCACGCCGGGGAGGGCCCGGAATGAACTGCGGGGGGATAGAAGGCAGATCTTCTAAACAAACCTCCCGTCCGGCTTCATGCACAGCCCGGGATGGAGAATCCACCCCAGCCCTCAGGGAGTTGTGCCAGCAGCTAATTCCCCTCCCTGCCAGACAGGTGCACCTCCCTCCTAGTGTGAATTCCTCTGCCTGCAACTCCCAGCCAGGGGATGGCGTCAGACCACCCACTGCCACGCTGCAGTGCCCCCACCCCCAGCAGGTATTTACAGCCGGGGGGCCAGGCCTCTTCACCTTCTCTGGGCTAAGCTCCATAGGCTGGGAAAGGGCTTCAGCAGGGAGCTGGGGCTGGTTGTTTGTCCCCGGCATTTAACTCTGATGCCTAATTCTCAGCCCGGAGGAAGGGAGTCGGCGTGAAAATTGCGACAATTCACAGGCCCTGGCTCCTGCTGCAGTAGCTGCTTCTTGGGATGCGATGGAGCCAGAGGCTGAGTCACAGTGCGGAGGTGGCGATGGTGAGCTCCGACCGGCAATGGGCACCCAGCGTGTGGGGAGCAGGTCAGGGCCGGCCGGGCGCCACGGGGATGGGCTCCGGGAAATCCACGCAGGGAGAAGTACGAAAAGAAAGGGACGGGGGGGG
>NW_020689845.1:2507-33015 GCF_002925995.2 Terrapene triunguis
AGGGGGGGGGGGGGGGGGGGGGGGGGGGGGGGGGGGGTAGCGCAGGAAGGTTTAGGGGTCACCTCCCTCCAAACACCCCCAAACCCGCCCCGGCACGCAGGACCCCCCAGCCAGGGAGGGGAGACTCTGCTGAGGCAAAGCCCTGATTCAGGGGGATCAGCCCAGACCAGGGGGTGGGGAGGCCCTGGACACAGAGGGGGCAGGACCCAGAGAAAAGGGGGGGCTAGGACCGGGGGGCAGGAACCCCAGGGGAGGGGGCTCTACTGGGGGCCCGATCCGCACCCCCGGTACCTTCTCTCTCGGTCTCTGAGCAGCGAAGCCCTGAGTCAGGCTGGAAGGGAAAGTATCCCTGCTAGCCCCAGCCCCGCCCCCGCCAGGGAGCGTCTGCAAACGCCTCACCCCTCCCCCGCAACCCAGCCAGGGAGTGTCTGCCAACTCCCCATCCCCAGCTACTATACACCAGGGACTGTCTACACAGTTCGCCCTCCTCCCGCCCGCCCGGGAGCCAGGGACTGTCTGCAAATTCTTCACTCCACACATCCTTCCATGTCCCCACATTGAACTGAGGCTGGGATGTGTGTGTGTCCAAACTGCCCCTTGCTCCTTCCTGCCCCTTTATGGTGCAAAAAGGGGGGAGGATTGTGGATGCAAATGTTTCAATTCCAAGTTACCCCATTCCCATTAGGGTATTCACCCCACACTCTCCATCCAGGGGCCAGTGGTGGAAGAGGGGGGAGAACCCATCAGTCAACCATCACCCCTGCCTCTCAGTAGCGAAAAGGCATTGAAGAGAAATGAGGAAGCTTGGCCGGATGTGGGGAAGGGAGGGGGGAGTTTTTTCACCCACCACATTTCTTCTGGGGTCTCTTCAGAACTTGCTTTTAATGTCCCACTGGGTGGTGCTGGATCTGCCCTCCCTGGCCCTGAGTCCCCTGTGGGAGCCCAGAGCTGGGGCAGAAAGAGCTTCCCCCTCCACTCACAGCCCCACACCCATGGGCCTCTGGCCTGAGGGGACTCATTGTAATGGAAAGGTGGCAAGTCAGTCTCCAAGGCCCCTCCAGACCTCGCTCTCTGTGCTGAGGCTGCCAATGAGGGGCCGGGTAGTGCCCATGGGGATGGGGGCATCTTCTCTCCTACGGCCTGAGCGGCGGCCAGCACATCCCTCAGCTCACACAGCATCCCACAGCCCCCATTGGCCTGGAATGGCGAACCGCGGCCAGTGGGAGCTGCAATTGGCCAAATCTGGGGACGCTGCAGAAAAACAAACCGTCCCGGCCCGCCAGCGGATTTCACTGACGGGCCGCGTTCCAAAGGTTGCCAACCCCTGTACTATGGTAATGGTGGTGACGTAAATACCTTAAATATGAAATATGTAGCCCTTAGTCCAAACTCAGCTAATTAACAACTTAGACTGGGGGGTTTAGAATGGAAATAGGTGCTTGAATCCTGTTGAAATTAATTAAGGACTGGATGCCTAGCAACTCTTTGTCTCCTTTGATAATCCCCATCTACTCTTAACATGAACCTCTGAAACCCAACACTCAATTTGAAACCGAACCCTGAAACATCACTCTAAAGTTAACCCTAATTCTAAATCTTATCCTACGCGTACCCTTGATCTTAGCTCTAAGGGCTGTGTTGTTGTTCTTATTAAGACACAGAGAGCTTGTATCTAACAATTAAACTCTGATATTCAAACATAGTAGAACACAATACCCTGAGTTTGCTATTTGTAGCAATTTACATTCCCTGGTCTACCTGCATCACTGACCTCCATCTTGCAAGAGGAAGGTTGATCTTTGGTCTCTGTTACCACAACCCACTTTCTTACACAACTACAGAGGGACTTAGATGTTGCAGTACTCAGTGTCACAACACCTCACGTACAGGCACCTAGAATATCATTGGGATTCACACAGCCTGAGTCAGGCACCCAGGCTCCCTATACAATGGAAGGGGAGAGGGAGACATCTAAGAATGGGATCCACAAAAGCCAGAACACTAGACTAAACTAGCCAATAGGAGGTGCTCTGACCCAGGGACCCATTGGTGCCAACTGGCAGAGGGCAAAAGGTGTTTACAGGGATCCTCTGGGTCAGGTTTCTATGTAACAGTTCACCAAAGGGTGGCATGTAAGGTCTCTACCAAGAGGTAGTAGCTTACTGGTCATCATCATTGCACAATGTATGCACGGATGATATTTAAGGAGTTGTGTATCTATACTGAAAACTATGTTCTTAAGGTATGTACATTAAGACAGGTCAACAGAAGGTGATAAACAGGTTCTGTTCTGGTGGGGGTAGTAAACGCTTCTCTCTCTGGCTGGTTATTGTGTATTGTGTGTCTCATAATGTAAGTCCATTTGCTTTACTGAGCCTAATGCAGAAGTTGTGAATTCACATAAGAGAAGAGCTGCAGGAAAAAAACAAAACCAGCAAAGGGGGTGTCCTGCTTACAAGTAAAGACAATGGATTTGGGAGGTGTAACTGGGGGTACTGAGGTAAACCCAGGATCCTGCACTGAGGAAACAAGCGGAGAGCATGGCTTGTTTCATGAAAAAGGGATTGCAGCCTACCTGGCTGAGAAACACAGGTGAGCAATACTATAAGATATGACAGTAACTAATTAAGTAAGTCTAGGTTCTAGAATGTTTACTATACGTTTATTTTACATGTAACCATTTGTTTTCAATATATCCATTTACTAGCACTGGAATCTCTCCTCTGTGTTAAATGAACTTGTGCTTGTTTTCATTATAAACATCGCTAAGGGCTGTGTCTTGAGCGGAGCGGTGATCCGAGGGGAAACTGGTAAGCTGGGGTGTCCTGCTTCTTTGGGAGCAGTGGAACTGTGAATTTGCTGAGTGTCCAGTGGACCAGGGGCTGGACACTCCAAGGAGATACTCCGAGGGCTCAGGTGTTGGATAGTGCCAATTGCTAACCTGCAGAGGGACAGCGGAACCTGCATAGGCTGAGAGGGGAGTGCTTGTGTTGCCCACGGCTGGTGGGACTGGGGAGCTGACCCCCGACAGACACAGACAAGGCTTCTTCATTCTAAGGGCAAGTGGTAGAGAGGTGCCTCACAACCCTGGGAAGCATCACAGATACCAAGGACGGGGGTGTGTCTTAAGCCCCCTCCCTTAGCCCAGTGGTTAAGGTACTCATCTGTGATGTGGAAAACTACTAGGTCATGTCCCTCCTCTACTTGAGGGGGAGAAGGCATTTAAACAGGGGTCTCCAAACACTCAGGAGAGTGCACTAAACACTGGTTGATGGGGTAATCTGATGTAGCTCTCCCGTATTCTATCCTGGTGAAGCTGTTCCACTTTGGATAAATAATTAAGGTGTCATTAGAGTGGGGGACTGGCTCCTGGATCTCCCACATACTGGGAGAGTCTACCAACCACCAGCCTATAGTCATTCTCATGTGTGCATATGCCCTCTGGCCCAATGACTCTTTATTCATCCAAAGTGAAACAACTGCACCAGGAGAGACTAAGGGACTCCCACATCAGAATATCCCTTAGCCCAGTGGTTAAAGCTCTCACCGGAGAGGTAGGAGACTTCTGTTCAAATCCCTGCTCTGAGCACACCTACCAAATCAGACTCTGCATGCAAGTTAGGTGGAGGAACGCTGATCTTCTCCCGATTTATGTGTTGCTTTGGGGCTGAGGCATCCGGGCGCAGAGAATGAGACAACAGGACATGTCCTCAGTGGCAAAAACATAGGTGCCTAGGGAAATTCTACTGCACAAACTTAAGTTCTGAGTGAGTGTAAGCACCTACAAGGGTTTGGCAGCAGCTGAGTGCAGGTTTTGTGAATCCCAGTGGGGTCTGATTCTGGGACTTGGGTGCCTAAAGTGACAGTCTGGCACCTAACGCTCTTTGTGAATCTAGCCCTTGGTTCTTATCTATATCTTTAGCTGCCTAAATACTTTTAAAAATTGGCTGTAAATGGAGTTCATACACAGGAACTTGGAAACTTCAGTAATAAAAATACAGGAGTTTTCCACCTAAGCTCTGTTCTGTGTAAGTAGACAGCCATTGGAGTATATAATACAGCTACTGGTTGGATTTTTTTCCATTTGATAACGCTGATTCAATGAAATTGCAACATTTTGCAGAACTGTATTGATTTCATCAAAAATTTATATAGGAAATTATCTAAATGTTTTGTGTCAATAATATAACATAATATAATATAATAATTAATATATTATAGACATGTTTTAATATTACATTAGATTAGATTATAAAAGTTGAATTGATAAAGTCAAAATAAAACATTTTAATAAGATCAAAATTAAGTATTTCAGAAGATTTAATCTCACAAAAACCAAATCAGATTTCGAAATATTGGAATTTCCCGTTGGATGGGAATTCTGTTTTTAGATCAGCTCTTGGAGATGAGACTATGTTTAGCTGGAGACATATTCAAAAGCCCTAAGACATATTACATTTTACCTTTTTGCTTAGAATTTGTTGAAAAAAATGGGGGGGAAACCCCACATTTGTGAAACAATTCAAAATATCAAAGTATTTTTCATTCCAAAAATAAATTATTTTTATTTAGTTTTTGTTTTGTTTTCTTTGCTTTGTATTTTTTTCTGCAAAACATTTTTAAACAAATATGAAAAATCCAAATATTGATATTTTGCAATTTCCCCCCTTTTCCCTTCTTTTTTCTTTATCCTTTTCTCCCAGCCCCATTTTCACTTCTAAATGCAATACAGTGAATGGTATACAGGGATTTGCTTTTTTTTTTTTTTTTTTTTTAATTTTCATTTTTCATTATTTTTTTCCTTGTTCCACTATGTATTTTTTCTAAAGCTGTGTAGTCATAGAGTGAAGAAAGAAAGAAAGAAAGAAAGAAAGAAAGAAAGAAAGAAAGCTGAACACAAAAATTCAAAATACCAGAAATTCAAAATATTCAGTTTCAACAAAAAGAAAAAAAAAAGAAAAAGGTTTCTGGTTTTGAGAACAGATTTTTTTTTCTTAAAAAACAATGCAAATGAAATAATTTTAACAGCTCTAATGATATCTTATTTTATACCAAATCAAAGACATCTACACACTTTACATACCAGCGAGTGCCTTTTCCAAGGCTTTCTTCACCTCTTCGTTTCTTACAGTGTAAATGAAAGGGTTTAACAGTGGTGTTACAATTGTGTTTAAGGTGTTGACTATTTTGTTTAGATCCAGGGTGTTCTGTACAGAAGGCTTGACGTACAGGAAAATGATGGAGCCATACCGGATAATCACAACAGCCAAATGAGCAGAGCAAGTGGAAAAGGCCTTTTGCCGTCCTTGTGCTGATGGAATTCTCAGTATTGTGGAAATGATATAAATGTCGGAGATCAGAGTTACTATACAGGTGCCCAGGAGGACAATGAAGGCGGTGAGGAAAGCCACCAGCTGAAGGAGATGTGTGTCTGTGCAGGAGAGAACTATCCGAGAATCTAGGTCACAATAGAAATGATTGATGACATTAGGGCCACAAAAGGACAACCTGGTTATGAGATACAATGGCACACAAATAGCTAGGAAACCACATACCCAACAGCAGAGGGCCAGCCAAGCAGACAAGGTGCTGTTCATGATGGAACTATAGCGCAATGGGTAGCAAATGGCCAGATAGCGGTCATAGGCCATGATGGATAAGAGGAAACATTCCGTGCAGCCAAAGGATAGAATGAAGTACATCTGTGTGATGCAGCCAGTAAAGGAAATGGTTCTGCTTGTCCCCAGGAAGACTGCAAGTGTCTTGGGAATGTAGGCTGTGGTGTACCATATCTCCAGGAAAGAGAGGTTGCAGAGGAAGAAATACATGGGAGTTTGCAGTTGGCAGCATGTTCTCACTAGGATTATGATGGCCATGTTTCCCATGACTGTCAGGATGTACATCATGGAAAACAGCACGAAGAGGAAGGTCTGCAAATACTGACTACTGGGGAAGCCCAAGAGGATGAACTCGTGCACTCTGGTTTGGTTTGCCATCTGTGTTCAAGGCACATGTTCCATCTGTTACAAAGCAAGAGATTGTTATACAGGCAGTGAAATATATTAGATATTGCTGACCCTTGAAGGTATGAGTTCACCATCGCAGTCTGTCAGGATACCTAATACCAATCACCGCCTCTTTGTGTGGTGACCAGACTAGGCTATGCTAACTGTGAGGAGAGGCAGGTTTCTTCACCTAATGGGCCCACACTTGTCCCTTAGGCATCTTTGAACTGTATTCTGTCAATAGATGTTCAAACAGTCATTCTCTCTATTCACATACCTTCGGTCCTTTGTGGGTGAGCTTCTGATTTACTGTTTTCAGGATCGGTTTTCATCTAACACAACTTTTTGATCAATTCCCCTTTTACACCAATTATATCTCCTTTCAGTTTTTGTCCCTTGATACTCTCTTTCTGGTGCACCTGTAGATTTTATTTCCCTCTACTTCCCTTCTCTAATAGTGTCAGCTCACATACCCAGGTCTAGTTTTTTCGGCTTCTCCTGACCTGAAACCTTTCCTATTTTCCTTCTTTCCTCCTTCCCACTTCCCAGTCTCCGACTTTTATTCTCCTGTTAATTTTATTTTATCAACTCACCTCCTACCCCAAATTCCACTTCATCCGCTAACTCAGAATCTAGATTCTTCTCCTCTCACAGCTTGTTTCAATCTGCCTCTTCGGGCGGATTCTGAGCCCCTTCCCAGCTCGAGCTGTCCTCTCACTGGCCATCTCTCTCCCCAGGACAGCATTTTCTGCAGCTGCTTGTGTCAGGGTGAGGGTTACTACACTTACCTAAGATAAATCTGTGTGACCTTATTTACTTGCCTCAATGAATTACTACTGCAGTGAATTTCACGTGTTAAAGGTACAATTTAGTCCCTTTTCACTCACCTTGGTGTAAATCAAGAGTAATTCTACTAAAGTAAATGGGGCTCATTCTCCACTCACTCACACCAGTGCAAATTAGGAGTACGTCTGCTGAAGAAAAGGGAGAAGATTCTCCACTTACACACCACAGTATAAAGCAAGAGTAACTCCATAGGCATCAATGGGGCAATTTCTCCTGTCACTTAGCCTGATGTAAATCAGAAGTTACTTCACTTAAGTGAGTGGATTTACACCACTGTCAGACTGGTATGGAAGGAGCATCAGGCCCAATATGTCCTTATATTTATGCCAGGGTTTACAGCATAAGTACAAAACAAAACCAAACCAAAAACAGCACGGTGAGATATACTTACTTTGTGTATATCAGTTTAATGATTCCTCACTCTTGGAGGATAGGATTATAATTCAAAATGATCTGGACAAACTGGAAAAATGGTCTGAAGTAAATAGGATGAAATTCAATAAAGACAAATGCAACATACTCCACTTAGGAAGGAACAATCAGTTGTACACATACAAAATGTCTTATAAATTGAATATTTGAACATTTCATAACCAAAAGATTCTGGAAAACTCTGTCTATTTCTATATTGGTTAGACCTTCATCCCCTTCAGAAGCTCAGCGTCTGCCAGCAGGGATTGCCTTTGGCTGACAAATTTATGGCAAGTGAAAAGGTTTGAGGAGGAAGCTCATTTTATATTCCTCCCCAGCCCCTATGGATTTGATCTCAGCAAAATTTTACAGACTTCCTGATAATGTGCTAAGCCACAGGCTGTATTGTGCCTAGGGATCAAGCTTCTGGATTCATGTTATTACATCAAAATCTCACCTTTCACTGGGGGATGGGAGATGGTTGTAGCTCTCGTGGTTGTAACAGAAAGCTGGAAAATGTGACCTGAGCATAAGCAATGCAGGGCTAGATCCACAAAGGGAGCTTAAGCTCCGCATTGCAGCACCTAACTTTAGGTGCCCTGCTGCACTTTGGAATTAGGCACCCAGGGTAACCATATATAATGCATGGGGAGAGTTAGGCACCTAAGAATGGGATTCATAGAAGCTAGAATGTGGCATGAAGAGCTGCCTCAGCTAACCAAAAGACAATGACAAGGAAAGGAGTGCAGCCTAGATTCTGCCCTTCAAAGGGGATTAGGTGCCTAAATCCAGGTCAGAAGTAGGTACCCCTATCTCTGCTTGATATTCTCAGCTGGGAAGCCTCTAGTGGAGACAGGTGCTTACACCAGGTAGGAGGAGGTAGCACGCTGCCCTCCAATATTTAATAGTTCAGTGGTTACAGCACTCGTATGCATATGGAAGACCCTAGTTTAAATCCCTACTCCAACTGCCCAGAGTAAGAACCTCAACCCCACTCCCACATGAGTGCCCTAACCACTGGGATTTAGGGCCTTTGGGGATGGGTCTCTCTCCTGTTGCAGCTGTTCTACTTTTTCTAAAATATTTAAATATTCAGTGGGCCAGAGAGAGAGAGAGAGACAGAGAGAGAGAGAAAGTAAGAATGACTCTATAGCTTAGTGATTTGCATATTCACCTGGAACCTCCAGGTTCAGTCCCTGCTCCAATGAACCTCATCCTTGCAGATAATCTTGGTCAGACCAGTTTCTCTGCATTTCATTTTCCTGAGATGCTTCCACTTCAATGGGCGCTATTAAGGTTAATGACCCTCCATTTTCCCTGTTCTGGTAAATATGTGACACAACCCTGACAGTAGATTGCTAACTCCACATACACTGATGCATTCAATGATACAGCAATTTCACAGGATCAACAAGAATTCATAAATTGTACATAGACAGATTCCCCAGTTGTCATCCCCAAAGAGTTATTTCCCTGGGTCTCACTGATAACATGGAGAACATGTTATAAAGGTTGATCCCTTAGGCTTTATTCTATCATTTTGTGCAGTGTGTTACTAGCGTACTTTTAAATAATGCACTCTCCACAACACAAGGGAAAAACAAACAAAAATATAAACTTTATTTAACCATTTAAGAGTAAGAATGGGCCATATACAAATATACAGAAGTACAAAAGGAGAATCAAAATAGACTTGGAAGAATAACAAGGGAAATTAAGAAACAATGTGCCAAGAAGTACAAATATGAGATATTTAAAGCTACCTAAGAGACTTTGGGCCAGATTTTTAAAAGGTATTTAGGTTCCTAGAGGGATTTTCAAAACCATCTAGTCACCTAACACTCATGGGTGTACTTTTGAAAATCCCACTAGGCACCCAAATGCCTTTAAAAATCTGGTCTTTTGGGTTCCAAATCTTCTAGGTGGCTTTTATAAGATCAGCCAAAGTGTCAAATGAAAAAAAAATGTGTTCAGCAGTAAATAATGTTCATGTCCAGTCATGCTTTATAATAAGGGTACTGTAATAACAGTTTAGTTACATTGTAATTACCACATGCTTATGTTTTCAATATGTATTTTCCAGAAAATCATATACACTGAAGGACAACTATATAACAGATTTAATTATTAATGCACTTGGCTGTTCTTCATGATATTTTCAAGGGCATATCTTCAGCTGGTGTGAGCTAGCATAGCTCCATTGGATTTACACCAGCTAAGGATCCAGCTCAAGTGTCCTAACCAAATTGATGCTGGCTAAAATTGTTAATGGAATCTGGGTGCCAAACTCCTGCAGGCTGCCCTGAAAATCCCAGCCTCTGCGATTGTTCTCAGTTATGCAGCAAACTTCCTGATTATATGGTTCAGTGTTACTCACAGATATTGAAAAAAACATAAGCACACTATAATTACAGGACCATTGCACTGTAACTACACTGTAACTGCAGTACTCTTAATTTAAAGTGTAATGTATATCCCTGTTTTGTATTTATATAGGGCTCATGTTGAAGTAGATTTTTGTACACCTGCTCTGTTCCTGCGAGACACTAGGGCAAATTCTCCGAAGTCAAGGGAGTTACGCCAGATGTGAATTTGGTCCAATGTTCCTATGTAACATCAGTACGCAAGCTTGTATCCCAACTTGATAATCACTCCATAGGAAGGACAAATAAGTCTTTAATTTAAACAATCAGATCCTCAAACCAAGAACATGGGATTTATACTGCACATTAGACAAAAAGCCACAAAATTAGACAAAAATCATATCCTATGAGGCGATCAGGTCCCTCATCCACATTCATTGTTGTATTTCTATGTCTTGCTATCACTGTACATTGAGTGTAGTACCTTGTGAAATCAGTAACTTGAATCATTCTTTTATCCTTGTGAACTATCAAATGATATATCCTGAATTGTTTCAGGTACTCTAATGGTCCAGTGAAGCACAATCTAGAAATTCCATTTAAAACATCCATATTTGCCAAGAGAAACCAAAGCTACCAGTAAAATTTTATTCCAGTATCAGGGAAAATGAGGGTGTATCAACTGTATGGAGATCACAGTTAACAAAAATTATCTCTTTCTGTGTCCCCATACATATCTATCTATCTAATCTAATTTATTTTGCTATCTAGGTATTCCAACAATAAATAAATCCAGACGGATGAAGTGCATAGTGTCTCATAGAAGTAGAATTCACAGAATAAACTAAATTGGTTGAGAACGATTTGTGGACATAATCTTCCTTGTACGTATCACGTTCACAACCTTTAACATTTTGAAAACAGCCTGCACCAGGCCCAGACAAAGTGATAGATATCCACAAAAGCAGCACATTTTGGAGTCACTTCACTATTCTAACACCTGTGAGTGCATGGAAATGTTAGAATTTACACTCACAAAACCCAATGGGCTCAAGATTCAATGGAAACATGGACACTGATTATGTGAATCAGTGAGTGACCACTTACAATGATCTTTATGTGAATATTAGGTAAATCAGATTGCACAAAATCTTAACCGGTTCCATGTTATTTTGTGAAGTGATATTAATTGTACATAGCACATCCATATATTTTAAGTACATCTTGTAGCCCGAATGCTAACCTACTGTAAATTGGCAGTTGAAGGTCTGGCCCTATACATCAGACAAGCCTCAAAGGGTTTGAATGTTGGGTTAAGATAAAATTCTGGACAATGTGGGGTGAAATCCTGGCCCCACTGAAATTGAGTTCTGTAGTTGACTTAAGTGGGGCTAGGAGCTTATGATTTTTACAGTCTGTCTCACAATATTTGTTATATTTCTTAAAGTCTCAACTGCTTGAATCAACATATCAGCTTTCATATTTTCTTTTAAATAATCATAATCCCTCCTTCTTAGGTAGTTCTTTTCATCCATAGATCACAAAAAAAGGAGGTGAGTATCATTATCCCCATTTTATAGATGGGGAAACTGAGGCACAGAGAGACGCCATTACTTGCTCAAAGTCACCCACCAAGCCAATGGCAGAACCAGGAATAGAACTGAGTTCTCTTCATTGCAGTCCAGTCCTCTTGCCACCAGGACACACTCATGGTTACAGAGAAAAACAAAAACATGAAGTAAGTGCACCCTACAGACTCAAAAACCTGACAGCAAATAAAAAGAACCACACATTTATTATTTAAAGCCAATCTCATGATTTTGGGGGCCCTGATTCACGATTTGTCAATGCTTGGACTTAGCAATAATGATTTTTTTCCCAAAAAATGTCTCCCAACTTCTGTAGTCTTCCAATATTTCGTTTCTTTTGAGAATCCCAGTGCAACATGGCCCCAGTCAGGTTGAAGATAGCATGAGGACACCTCTGGGCCTTCTCTTTTTGATATTTGTATTCACAATGAATGAACTCAGAAAGTGCAACGGCATTTAGAAAATTAAAGGAGATGTTCTGTGAAATTTCTCAAACCTCAAGTTTTGGAAAGAAGTTAGGTGTCTTATTTTCTCTCAGCCACTTCCACAAGCACCACTAGATATATTTCACCATAGAAGGAGGTGATAATACAAGACAATGAGGAATTCTTAGTAAAAGTGGATAGAGCAGGCAACATGTGAATTCAAATCCTGATTAGATCTAGGCTTATTGTAAATTGGAGGTTTCCAGGACCTTGGAACTTTCAACACAGAAGACACAGGTCTTTAGCAATGGAGCTAAAAAATTAACTTCTCTAACTGTGACAAAGTAGAAGGCTATTGTAATAACCCCTAGGGGAAGTACCATCTCGTGCATTAAGCCAGGGTATTACATTATGACTTGCATCTGATTTTAAAGGTGAATCAGGATTAGGTTCTGGATTCAGTTTTGACATCATCAAAATTTTGCAAGCTATTCCCAGTATCTTCAGTCTAAACTGGCAGAATCATTGTGAAATCAATATTTACAAAATTTTGCAATGCCAGAAAGAAAGAAAGAAAGAAGCCTACAAAAATACCCATCTGGGTTTCTATCCAGTCTGGAACTAGAACTGGAACTTTATTCTGAATCTCCTTCAAATTCCACTGGGGTCTTGATTTGAAGTTCCTGTGGGTTTATCTTTATCTATACCTAGGTTTGGAAGGATGACATTTTTGTCAGTAAATGCCATTTTCACCATACAGACTGTCAACTGACCACCCCGCAAAAAATGGTTCCATCAATAAAAATAGAAATGTACAGATAAGCAAAGTAAGAAAAATGCTGCTTCAGAACTTATTGGAGTTTGATTTAGGAATATACTGTGTATATTTTGACTTGTGATGTTGACAAGTTGAGTTTTAATCATTATAAAGTTCTAACTTTTCAAAAAATCAGTTGTCATTAAATAGTTATTCTCTGACCCACCTTGTTGTCTGACATGCCACAGTAATTTCTTGCAAATGTGAAAATATAGACAATATTTTTTTAAATGCTTAAAAATAAACATTGATATTCTCTGTCAAAATTATAAAAAAAATTGAATTCTGCCAAGCCTATCAATATAATCTATATCTATATCATTTACATAGGCCATGCTTTAATATAAATAAATAATTGGCACATGTGCAATTTTCTTCATTGTAAATTAAATACAAAGTAACAGGATAATAATGCATAAGGGATGGATTTTGAAAGGTATTTAGGTGCTAAGGTTTTTTTTTAAAAAGCATCTAGGCCTTTAAAACTCATAGAAAATCCCATTAGGCACCTAAATACGTTTAGCAATCTGGCCGTAAATGTTCAAGGATGTGAAACACTAAGGACCAGATTGTTAAAGGTATTTAGTCACCTAACTCACATTGATTTCCATTGGAGCTAGGCATCTAATTATCTCTAGAATTCTGGCCCTAAGGGATTGTGGGGTGGTTTTTCAGTACACTATAAACTTTGGTATATCTTCCATGTTCAGACTTATTTTCTTTCACCGCATATTCTGTGACAGTCAATGACCTCCAGGACATTTTGAAAAACATCACTTCCCTGAATACATGTCTCAGAGCTTCTTTTACCTCTGGGTTCCTCAGTGTGTAGATGAAAGGGTTCAACAGGGGAGTGACAATAGTATTCAAGACGGTGACTATTTTGGTCAATTCCAATGAGTTCTGCATGGAAGGGTTGACATGTAGGAAAATGGTTGAACCGTACCAGATAATCATGACCGTGAGATGGGAAGAGCAAGTTGAAAAGGCCCTTCTCTGTCCTTTATCTGATGATATTCTCAGTATAGTGGAGATGATGTAAATGTAGGATACCAGGGTTATGACACAGGAGCCCAGGATGACGATGAATGAGATGATAAAGGCCACCAGATCAGTAAGGTAGGTATCTGTGCAGGAAAGAACTATCCATGGTGCTATATCACAAAAAAAGTGATTGATGACCCTAAGGCCACAGAAGGACAACCTGGTGATCAGAAATGCTGGGACAGAAATAGTTGGAAACCACTCAACCAAGAGCCAACAGCCAGCTGAGCAGTCAAGGTGCTGTTTATGATGGAGCTATAGTGCAATGGATAGCATATAGCCAAATAGCGGTCGTAGGCCATGACAGCCAAGAAAAAATACTCTGTGCATCTTAGGGAGAAAACAAAATACATCTGTAGGACACAGCTTATGAAGGAGATGGATTTGCTTTGGGACACAAGATTGGCAAGCATCTTTGGGATACAAGCTGCGGTGTACCATACCTCCAGGAAGGAGAGATTGCAGAGAAAGAAGTACATTGGGATGCAGAGATGACGGCTGATTGCCACTAGGACTATGATCGACACATTTCCTGTGACCGTCAAGATGTACATAACAAGGAAGAGCGAGATCTGCAAATATTGGGTCCCAGGGAATCCCAGGAGAATAAATTACTTCACAATAGTATGATTGCCCTTTTCCAGTGTGATCAGCTGTTTTGCCTGACAAAACAAATGAAGACATGAAATTAAAATGATTAAACATAACGATGGCTTTGTGGGATGCAGATGATTTTGGTGCACAGAAAAAGCAGATAATTAAAAGAGGCAAGAAATAATAGTTTAAGGCTGAAAATATGATATTGCTATTACATTTCTGGAGTCTTCCTGCTCACAGGGTGAATTTTAAGCTTGTCATAAATTTTCCCGTGGAAACTTTTTTTTCAGTGGAAAGTGGCTTTTTGACAAAAAAGAAACTTTCATGATAGAAATTCCATTTTCAGGTATTCCTTGAAAAACACAATTTTTAGTTTTTGTCAATGAAACATATTTTTTCCCATGGTCAGCATCCAAAGCCCAAGATTTATCTTATTTTAATTTATATTTTTGTTGTTTTAAATTGAAAATTTTCAAATAAAAAGTTGGTTTTTGGGTGTGGGTGGGGGGGTTGTCTTTTTGACAAAACCCTGAAAAAAATCAACAGAAAAAACAACATTTTTCCTGTAAATTATTCAAGATTCAAGAGCAAAATCATTTTCAAATGGGACCTATGGGTGTTAGGCATTCAGTACTCTCTGAAAGTTAGTTAGAAGTGAACAAAAACCCATAGTCTCTTTTGAAAATCCCTGCTAAATGGGGTGAGCTTTTCAAAAGTTCTCAGTATAGGCCTAATTCTGCTCCCAAGGAAGTCAATAGGATTTTTGTCATTGAGCCAGTGGGAGCAGAGGTAGGTCAATACTGAACACATGAGATTTGTACCTGTCAATTTCCTTCCTACAATGCAATAGGACGTTTAATTCTTTTTGTGCAGAAAGTCTGAGGTTCTAAGCCTGCTGAAGTCCCAAGTTGGAGCGGGGATGTTATACAAAGTTGCAGTTCGAAGGAAAGTTGCCTAATTTTTGAGCATAAATAACAATTTACATATATAAACCAGCATTCATTTTTGGTGGTTGAAAATAATGAGTCAGTTTCAACCTCCTTTGACAAATTGAGACTGAGGTGTGCAAGGTCATGCAATGAGCCAATTACAACAAAGCTCAGGGCCAGAGAGGACCAAAAAACAGGAAAAAAATTTCCTTAAAAAAAATCACAAAAAATGCATCCCTTTTAAATCAGAATTTTAAATTCTGATGAAGAATTTCATCAAAACTGTGAATTCAAACATTTTTGACCAGCTGTGCCAGGAGTCTGCAATTCTTCTCCCCATTTAGTCAGTAGAACATACTTCTCAACCAGAACCATGAATAGAACCCAGGAGCCCTGTTTCTCAGCCAGTGGCATAGCCAGGTTTTAAGAGCAGGGGAGCAAACATAAAAAAGGCGCCCCCCCCTTGGCTCCTCCTCTGGCCATGCCCCCCCTTGGCTCCTCCTCCGGCTGCTCCGCGCCCACCCAGCTCCTCTCCCACCCCCCCCATCTCATCCCTCCTGCCATTGTCCCTGGCCAGCCCTTCCCCCGCCCCTCTGCTGCTGGTGCCCGGTGCCCGCTGGGCTGGGGCTCGCAGCTCGGCAGGCTGAGCAGCAAGCGGCCACCCGCCCGCCTGCCTGAGCCCGCCTGCGCTCCTCGCCCCTGCTCCGGCAGCCGGGCTGTTGCCATCAATTATTAATCGGCTCCCAGCAGCCGCGGCGGGGAGCGGGAGCAGCCGCAATAAGGGAGGGCGGCAGGGAGGGCGGGCAGGAGGAGGGGAGTGTGTGTGCGAGCTGCGCCTGGTTCACAGAGGCCGGCGGCTGCCTGCGGAGCAGAGCCGGCAGCGGCGGCGTGTTTGGAGAGCTGCGGGTCCCCCTCGCCACCCTGTCCCCACGCTGCGCGGCGGCCGCCTCGCCCCGGAGGACACGGGAGGATAAGGCGGAGGCCGCGCCCTCCCCCATTGCTCCTCCGGCCGCGCCCCCTCCCCTCTCTCCACCTCCGCCCCCTCTCCCGCGGCTGCTTCCCCTGAACCCCGCTAGCTACGCTACTGTTCTCAGCCCCACTCTGTTCCAGCCACTATCCTAACTCCCCTCAAAGAGTGGATATAGAACCCAAGAGTACTGATTCCTATTCCTTTGATATAAAAGCTACTCTATGCGTCCCTAAAAGAGCTAGGCACAGAATCCAGGTACCCTCACTCCTAGACACCTGTGCTAAACACACCATAAGCCCCACAAATACAGCAAAAAAAAGTTGTCCCTAACTTGAAATCTATCAATGAGTGTTACAGTGAACGTTCAGAATTTTTGTTTGATTGCTTGTTTTTGGTATTCTGATTTTTCATTAAAGTTACAATATCAGGTTAATTTATAAATTAAATTTAGTCCCCCTCCCTATTTGGATTTGAATTTGCAAAGGATCCTAAGGGAGTTATGAAATGTAATGGAGTTGGGTGCCTAACTCCCTCACCCAGCCTTACATATTTTTTATCAAAGTCTAATCAACACAAGCAATCAACATTTTCTCCCTTTTCAATATAAACCAATGTTTTAGGTACCTAGGTGTTTTGAAAATCCCAGTAGGTGCCTAAATACCTTGACTAATCTAGCCCTAAATCACTTTTGAAAATAGGATTTATAGTTAAATTTTCAAGTTCAGCTAACTAACTAAAGAGCCAATGAGACCGAAGCTCCTAAGTCACCTAGGTGCTTTAGAAAATTTTATCCTAAGGCTCCCTAGTGTGCTTTAACGTAGTATAGTTTGAATTCTAGGGACTTCAATGGAAGTTAGGCACCAAGGTGCTTTTGGAAACCCTGCTAGGCACCTGTTTGCCTCTTTAGTACCTTTATACGTTTGAGGATCTCAGCCCTAGTGCTTAGCTATCCAGTTCCACTGGATTGTCATTGTGCTCATGAAATCCTGACCTGGTCAGAGCATTTGCCATCCACATGGGTGGGAAAATTACTGAGCAATATCAGGCATTATCCCGGTAAATACAATGGGAATTTGCTGGGCTAAGGACTGAATAACATTTAAGTAAGGGATAAAATAATTGCTAAAATTATGCACCTGATCTTCCTTCCCCTTCACATAGCTGAAATTGCATAATTTAGATTGATTCCCCTTCTCCCCCCCCCCCCCCCAGTGTAGACCAGGCCTTAATGAGCATTGACAATTAAGCACTGTCTGGTACATAATTCTATATGAAATTCTTGTTCTGTTCTCACTTATATGTTAATGTGTCATGAATAGGCTTGGCAGCATTTTATTTTTATTATTTATAATTTTGATGGGTAATATCAATGTTTATTTTTAAGCATTTTCTCCACTTTTTATTTATTTCAATGTTCATACTTGTAAAAAATTATGGGGGTGGGGGCAGGAGACTGTCGGACAAATGATAGTTGACACTGAGATTCAAAAAGTGAAAGCTCTATAAACCATTAAGACACAAATTGTCAACATCACATGTTAAACTATAGAAAGTAAATATCCTTAATTCAACAGATCATACCTGTTTTTACTATTCATTCACTAATCCATTTGTAATAAGCCTAATTCATAAGTCTAAATCACTGGATTTTGACTCTAATAAGTTCTTCAGCAGCATTTTTTTTTACTTTGCCTATCTGTAAATTTGGGGTATTATCGATGGAAATACATTTTCATCAGTTTGTGTGTATGGTGAAATTGACGTTTACCAACATTTACCAATACAAATCTAATCCTTCCAAGCCGAGTCATGAAGTTTGTTCCTTGGTTGTTAGAATTTGATCCTGGGCAAAATGTAAAATCAGTTTTAATGTTAGATACAAAGGGGGAGATTTTCAAAGGATTTTCTATGGGAGTTGGGCCACATAACTGCCTTCTTTGCCTCTGAAAATCTTCATCAAAGACAAAAATCATGATCATGGGCACAGAAGAAGAAGACACCTAAATAACCCCAGTGTTCCAAAGCTATGTGTTGGGAAGGTTAGCTGAGTTTTGAAATGAGTGGGACAATGGAGAGTGAGGGAGGATCTTGGAGAAAAGATTAGGAGTTCACGTTTGGCAATGTGCTGGAATTAGAGATTATGATTCTCTGCCGTGGCATATACCAATGTAAAATATTCATCGTAGAGCCTTTGAGGAACAAAGACAAATCCTGCCTACCGCAGAGCACAGCAGAGATTCCTGAAGGAGAAAATAGCAGAGGACAAGACTGATCCATTTACCTTAATACTAGAAGAAAGGAAATTCTCAGGGAAACTGGGGATAACTGTTCTTGTTGTTATTCTTGTAAACCTGTTTCCAATTTTACGTTTACACCTTTTATATTTGGGTAAAATTTTCAGAAGTGCCTAAGGGCCAGATTTGCAAAGGAATTTAGGCACCTAAAGATTCAGCTAGGCACCTAAATACCATTCAATATCTGCCTTCTAGGAGCCTAATTTTTATTGAAAATCTACCAGACGTGAGCTCCCAAGAGCCATATTTTCTAAGGTATTTAAGTTTGTAAAGATGCAGATTGTTGTTCAGTGGGATTTTCAGAAGCACTTCAGCAGATGAGGCACCAAAATCCCATTGATTTCAGTGGTAGTTAGGCACCTAACCTGCTTAGGTACTTTTAACATTTCCACAAGGCACCTAGGTGCACCTTCAGGAACCTAAATACTTTTGAAAACTGGTCCCTTAAAATCTCTCTAGAGGTCTCATCAACAGTCCATTGTCATGAATGAACATCTTTCAACTGAATTAAATGATCTTTATATCAGCCCTGTGCGGACATTATTTTTAGCAATTCTCATTTAGGCCCCCATCCTGAGATCATTACTCAAGTGCTAAATTACATTATTTTGAGTAGTCCAGTTGACTCTAATGGGACCACTCACACTAGGAAAGAAAGGCTGTGCATAAAGCGTGTGCAGGATCAAGACCTTAGTGACATAGGACAAACTTCTGAGTGCAGATCCAAAGTTTAAATTTGTAGCAACTACGGTGTTTTCATTATCTGTGATATATGACTGGTTGGCCAACTCACATGACATTGTGCCTGTTCCCTGATTCAATAGCTGAAAAATTATTAAACCGCAGACTAAAGAACAACATGCAGGAGATACAGAATTATGAACAACGCTGGTGGATTTTTTTTTAATTAGTGAAGAATTTAAAAAAATCAAACTTATTTCCCTTTTTAAGGGTTCTAAGGTCGGGGATCCTACATATTAGTAAATGGAAACAATTCAATAATGTTTTTTATAAAGTTTTCCATTTAAACTTTGACAAAAATGAAATGAAAAATTTAATTTAAAAAAAAAATCACTAAGTCAACAGTTCTTTACAAAAATTTTCATTTTTGAAAATGGTCATTTTTCAACAAAAAGAAATTACAAGGGAGAAGTTTAATTATGGTGATAAATACGTTTTCACAGAAAGTGTTTTTTATCAAATGAACTTGATTTAATGGTTACATTTCTGATTTATAAAGGTTTTTATCCCAAATCTGGATGAAAATTAAAGATGTGAAGATTTTTTGTGGAATGAAACGTTCCAAAAAAATTCAACTCAGAAATGGTAAAACATCCATTTTGATCCAAACCAGTTTTAGTCAGAACCCGGAACACTTGTTCTATAGTAATTTCCAAAGTTTCATCTTTTTATTATTATTACCCTGAATCATTAAAATAAAAATAAAAGTAAACATTTCAGAACTTCTTCCAGACCAAAATTCTGAATTTTAATGTAGAAAAAATAGAGAAGACAGACTGCCTGCCTACCTGGCTTCCTTTAAAAGTTTTAATGGAATCAACAAATTCCTATGGAACTGTTCTGTTAGAAAATTTTCAATCAGTTCAAGTTCCAATGTTTCAAAATGAAATAATTTTTTTCAAAATGTTAATTGAAAATGAAAAAGTGACATTTTTTACTGAAAATGACAACAAAATTAATCATTTGAATGTCAATTTAAGTCAAAATCTCAAAAACAAAACTTTTCATTTCTTTGACAGGGTTCCTGAGCTGGTGGATGGGGGGGAAGAAGTAGATAGGAAATATCTTAATTTTACTAAGACTTTTGACACAGTCCCCATGACATTTGTATAAGCAAACTAAGAAATGTGGTCTAGAGGAAATTACTATAAGGAGAGTGCACCATGGGTTAATAGATCGTACTCAGAGAGTAGTTATCAATGTTTTGCTGTCAGACTGGGAGGTCATATCCAGTGGGGTCCTACAGGGGTCATTCCTGGGTCCAGTACTAGCCAATTATTCCATTAATAATTTGGATAATGGAGTGGAGAGTAGGCTTATAAAATTTGCAGATGACACAAAGCTGAGTGGGGTTGCAAGTACTTTGGAGGACAGCATCAGAATTCAAAATAACCTTGACAAGTTGGAGAATTGGTCTGAACTCAACAAGATCAAAACAAGTTCAAAGTACTTCACTTAGGAAGGAAAAATCAAATGCTCAACAACAAAATGGTGAATAACTCGCTAGGTGGTAGTACTGCTGAAAATAATCTGGGAGTTATAACAGATCTCATTGAATAGGAGTCAACAATTTGATGCAGTTGCAAAATACACTAATAACATTTGAGGTATAGAACAGGAGCATCATATGCAACATCCAGAAGATAATTGTCCCACTCTACTCAGCACTGGTGAGGTCTTACTGGGGTACTGTGTCAGTTCTAGGCACTGCACTTTAGGAAAGATGTGGACAATTTGGAGAGAGTCCAGAAGAGAGCAACAAAAATGATGAAAGGTTTAGAAAACCTGACCTATGAGGGGACAGGACTAGAATGCTGGTGTCCAGGCTACCAGTAGTGTGCTTTCACCGGGAGACCAGCCTGACTCAGTAGAGTCTGTTACACATTCTAGGGAAGTCTGTGAAATTCTGTTGAGACCGAATATCCTCAGGGTGTTGGGAAGATGAGGGTGGAGTACAAAACCAACCCCCTCATGCAGCCAATTTGAGCTGCAGTTCATTAACAAGGTAGGTAGGGGTAAAGCCAGTTGGATGATGTTGAAAGGAGATTCCTATCAACATCAACATCTATAAAATTTGCCCGAGTCTTTTGGTTTTGAAGAGGCAGGTTATCATTTCTACTAACACTTCACACCACTCTGGCAGTAGAATGGGGGTTTAAAATCGGAGTGAATTATACTTATTACATACATTTTAAGGTCCCTTTATATTGTTACAGCGGTGTAATATGACCTTAATGTAAATGTGAACCAGATGTGAAATATTCCTGTATTTGTTATATATTTAGATGGGGAGAAAGCAAGATAAACCATGTTATGATTCACCATTTTTCAGCAGTCAAGGCTATTGTGTGTCATCCGGAGAGAAAAAACATTATGAATGAAGGGAGTTTGTATTGATAAGCTCTATCAGAAGACATGGTAAATTTGATCCACTAGCCTGATCCAGCCTATTCTGGAATTAAAGTTTAAAGTAACTGTATTGAGAAATAAGTTTGCCTTTCTTAGTAATGTGAGCTACCTGAAAATTGCTGTTCAAAAAGTTTGCCTCATTGAAGAGTCAACACACCTGTACTCACTTTTTTTCTAATATAGTATGAAATCTAGGATGAACAAAAGGAAATACTATTATTTGTAAATTGTATAACTAATAGAATCAGTTGGGAAAGTTGCTCTTTGCATCAAAATTTATCACAAAAATTAAAATATTTTTGTTATTGTCAAAAAAAATTTTCAGGATTTTGTAAAAAAAAACAAAAAACTTTGATAAAACAGAAGTTTTCAGTCAAAACATTTTGTTCTTTAGTCACCAGAAACAATTTCTTCTTGTTATTGAATTGATGAAAGTCCCAAAATTATTCTATTGATTGATTAATTTTCAAAAATCTGTTTCATCAAAAAGATAGTGCCTATTGAAAAAAATGTGATAATGGAAAATTTCCAATACATTAACCTGTGGAATTTACTGGTATAGTAACTTTAATGAAGCAAAGAAGAAAAGAAGAAAATATATGTATAGATACATAGAAAGATTGATAGATGCCCACCCATTTCCAATCAGTGCAGAGAAGTGGGAATCTCATCTCTTGTGTTCTGTCCTCAGCTGTCTTTGTGATTTGAACATATTACTTCATATCCTTGCTTTAGTTTCCCCACCTTAAAATGGGCACAATCATACTGATCTAGTCAAACATTCACTCCAAAGTGCCTTAAATCAGGCCATTAGTGTCTAGGCATGTTGTGTGGATGAATAGCCATTCTTTTCACATTGCTTCAAGATGCAAAGAGCTATACCAGTGCTAAATATTGTTATCTGTGCAAAAACAAATTCAAATGGAGAAGATAGGTATTACAGCTGGGGTTTTCAAAGAAGCATAAGGGAGTCAGTTGCACAGCTTTTATTGCTGTGACTCATTTGAAAATACCAGGCTACAATAACTTTCAATCATTTATTCTTTCTTCTATAATCTGATGTCTATCTCTGTTCAGGGAGCAATGTCCTTTGTACACAGTGGCAGAAGTTCATAGAATAGTAAAGTGCGTTATAAGTTGTTTCTTAAGAATTTGGTAACCGACAATGTTTAGAATGTCATTTGTTCTGGTCTAGCCCAGGCTCTAAGGATTTGACTGGAAACTGACCCTGGGGGAGGTGAGTGAAAGCGGGGAGTTGTTATGTGAAAGGGAAATTGGAAAACAATTTTACTGTGTTTCTGAGAAACAGTTTTTTTGTTGTTTGTCTCTCCCTGCTTGCCTGGCTTGTCTTTTAGAGTGTAAGATTTTGGGAATAGGGCTGGATTCTGTGCTATGTTTGTGCCTTGTGCAACACAGTGGAGTCCCAGCCATAGATGGGACCTTAAGGTTCTACCAGAAGACACACAATAAGTGATAAACATAATTTCTGATGTCAATTCCTTGTTCCTGAGAATTTGGGGTGGGATTTTCTAAAGGGTCTAAGTAGGACCAGCTGGAATTTGGAATTTCATTTTTTGAAAAAAGAAAAAAAAAATCTCAAGATTTCAAGCTATGTTTTGTTCTGATATGGAACGAACACAAGACTTTTCAAAATTTTTGGCAGTAGAAAAGAGATGTACAAACGATCAACCTGCTACAGCCAGGTGGTTAGAGCAGTTACCCAGGTCATGGGAGAATCATGTTTAAGTCCCAAGTCTGGTTGCTTCAGAAGTGAAACTCAGACCTTGGCAAGTGCATATGCCACCAGGCTATGGCATTGGTCCTTATCATTTGTTCTCACTTTGATCAGTAATTCCATCCTGGACTTAAGAACATACCCTTTTGTTGAAACCGATATATTTCCGTGAAATATTTCTGTTGCAACAAAATGGTATTTTTCAACGTAAAAAAAAGTTTTGTCTAATTATTTATTGTATTGTATTGTATTTTTACCAGCTCTGGGCCTAAGTAGCACAAATCCCATTGAAGATCAGGGAGTATAAGTGGCTTAGGAACAGAAGGCCTATTGACTTTCAGTAGAGACTTGTGATCCTAGGTCACTTAAGTGTTTTTGAAAAGCCCAGTCATTTTCCTGAGCAGCAAACAAGGTTATCTTGAAGGTGAGGCATGAAGACAATGGACCAAATCGTGAGGCTTTCTCATGGGTGAGTGGAGTGGGGTTGATGGGCTAGACCAGCAACAGGGGAAAGCTGCCATTGGGTCAGCCATCCCACTGACTCCTCATGGGTCATAGAGGAATAAGGAGTGGAGCTCTCATCTCTGTTGCAGAGCCCGAAAGGTGCACAAGCACAGACTGGTGTTGAGTAGCACTTGCTTCCCTTCCCTTATGTTATCTTTAATCAGGGTTCTAGGTATCATAGCTGGGATTTTAGAAGAAGCCCTAAGGTGCCGAAATCCCTTAGAATTTCAGCCTGGAATCCTGTTCCTTGTATTTCATCAGTGAAGCGAGTTCAAGCAAGAGCGAGATGTACCAGATGCAGAGTTAAATCCCACAATCCCAGAGCCCAGATAGGTATCTTGAAAGTGTTTTAGGAGATATGGGCAGAGTTTCAGGGCTGTGGATCTGTAGATATTTTATAGGTACCCTGATAGGGTAAGGTATTTGGCTCTTCACATTTGCACGTCCAAAAGTGTGTTCAACATGTTTAAATGCCTTTATATTCCCTCATGTTTTGACAGATGGACCTCATGGCTGGAGCAGAAATAGAAAACCAAACCAGCGTGCAGAAGTTCATACTCCTGGGCTTTCCTGGCCCTTGGTTTTTTCGGATTTCCCTTGCAGTGGCGTTTTCAATTATGTATTTCCTCACAATTGTAGGGAATATGTCTGTTATAGCCTTAGTGTGGACCCACCCATGGCTCCACACCCCCATATACTTCTTCCTCTGCAATCTCTCCTTCCTGGAGATCTGGTACACCACGGCCTGTGTCCCCAAGGCCATTAGTGTCATGTTCGGGAAAAGCCAAACCATTTCCTTCACCGGCTGCATCCTGCAGCTGTATTTCGTATTCTCTCTGGGATCTACAGAATGTCTCATACTGGCTGTCATGGCCTATGACCGCTATTTGGCCATATGTCATCCATTGCGCTACAGCTCCCTCATGAACAGCACCTTCTCTGCTCAGCTGGCCCTCATCCCTTGGCTGTGTGGGTTCCTGGCTATCTCTGTGCTGGCATCTCTAATATCCAGGTTGCCTTTCTGTGGCCCTAACATTATCAATCACTTCTTTTGTGACATAGATTCCTGGATAGCGCTTTCCTGCACTGACACGAGCCTCGTTGAGCTGGCAACTTTTATCATCTCTATTAATGTCCTCCTGGGCTCATGTGCAGTAACCCTAGTCTCGTACATTTATATCATCTCCACCATCTGTAGAATCCCCTCAGCCCAAGGCCGCCAAAAGGCCTTTTCCACTTGCTCTGCCCATCTCACTGTCGTAACTATCTGGTACGGCTCCTCAATTTTTCTGTATGTCAAGCCTTCTGCACAGAACTCATTAAATTTAAACAAAATAGTCAACGTCTTTAACACTATTGTAACTCCTCTATTAAACCCTTTCATTTACACTCTAAGAAACAAAGAGGTGAAGCGAGCCTTGGAAAAGGCAATCAGTGGCATGTAAAATGATCTGCATTTAGTAGCAATGTTGTCAAAGGGACCAAAATTAAAAATTCCTGAAGGTCATTCTCAGTGCATGTGAACATTTCTTTGTTTTACATATTTCCTCATTGACTGTAACAACCTGATGTTGACTTACAGATGAACTCAAGTGGGAGAAATACAAATTTATTATGCTGAAAATTCCAAGTTGCTAAATTTGTGTGGCATTTGCCAGGATCTATATGGATGCACCCATTGATAATTACATAGAGGCCTAGGCCTAAGGGAGTTGGGTAACAAGCTCCCATTGAATGTCAGATATAGATTCAAGCTGACATTTTCAAAGGAATGTGTGCAAATTAATTGCCCCGAACCCACTAAATTTCAATACAAGTTAGGTGACTAGCTTCCTTGCGCTCCTTTGAAATTCCTACTTTCACACTTTATCTCTTCTACTTACATTTATGATATATTTTCCAGTAGGGGGGACTTGTGTGATGCCATGGAACTGACTGTGAGAGACATGGCAATTTCCTGCAATATCCTTGGGAGACCTTATTGAATTACTGTCCCGTATTGATGTGTCCATAGAAGAAATTTTAGAACAACTTGATTAATTAAACAGTAATAAATCATCAGGACCAGATGATATTCACCCAAGAGTTCTGAAGGAACTCAAATATGAAATTGCAGGACTACAAACTGTAGTATGTAACCGATCACTTAAATCAGCCTATGTGGCAGATAATTGGATGTTAACAAATATAATTCTAATTTATAAAAAGGGCCCCAGAGGCTATCCTGGGAATTACAGGTCCGTGATCCTAACTTCAGTACTGTGCAAACTGGTAGAAACTATATTAAAGAATAGAATGATCAGACACGTTGATGGACAGAATTTTTGGGGGAGGAGTCAAAACACCTTTTGTAAAGGAAGTCATTCCTCACCAATCTATTAGAATTCTTTGAGGGGGTAAACAAACATGTGGATAAGGGTGATGCAGTCTATATAGTGTACTAGGATATTCAGAAAGCGTTTGACATGGTCCCTCTCCAAAGGCTCTGAAGGAAATTACTCAGGGGATAACAGGGATCAGTATCTAATTAAAAAATAGGAAACAAAGGGTTAGAATAAATGGTCAGTTTTAAAAATGGAAAGAGGTAAAGAGTGGGGCCTCCCAAGCATCTGTACAGGGACCTGTGCTGTTCGACATATTCACTGATGATCTGGAAAAGGGAATGAACAGTGAAGTGGCAAAGTTTGCAGATGCTACAAAATTATTCAAGATAGTTAAGTCCAAAGCTGACTGCAGAAAATTGGGTGACTGGGCAACAAAATGGCAGATGAAATTCAACATTGATAAGTGAAAGTAATGCGCGTTGGAAGAAATAATCCAAACTATACATATAAAATGATAATGGTAGCTTCTATATTGTCTGTTACCACTCAAGGAAGATATCTTGGAGTCATTGTGAATAGTTCTCTGAAAACTTCATCTCAATACACAACAGAAGTCTAAAAGGCTAACAGAATCATAGAATCATAGAACTGGAAGGGACCTTGAGAGGTCATCTAGTCCTGTCCCCTGCACTCAAGTCTGGACTAAGTATTATCTAGACCATCCCTGACAGATGTTTGTCCAACCTGATCTTAAAAATCTTCAATAATGGATATTCCACAACCTCCCTAGGCAATTTATTCCAGTGCTTAACCACTCTGACAATTAGGAAGTTTTTCCTAATGTCCAACCTAAACCGCCCATTGCTTCTTGTTCTAGCCTCAGAGGTTAAGGAGAACAATTTTTCTCCTTCCTCCTTGTAACAACCTTTTATGTACTTGAAAACTGTTATTATGTCCCCTCTCAGTCTTCTCTTCTCCAGACTAAACAAACCCAATTTTTTCAATCTTCCCTTATAGGTCATGTTTTCTAGACCTTTAATCATTTTTGTTGCTCTTCTCTGGATTTTCTCCAATTTGTTCACATCCTTCCTGAAATGTGGCATCCAGAACTGGACACAATACTGCAGCTGAGGCCTAATCAGCGGGGAGTAGAGCGGAAGAATTACTTCTCATGTCTTGCTTATAACACTCCTGCTAATACATTCCAGAATGATGTTTGCTTTTTTTGCAACAGTGTTACACTGTTGACTCATATTTAGCTTGTGATCGACTATGACCCCCAGATAACTTTCCGCAGTACTCCTTCCCAGGCAGTCATTTCCCATTTTGTATGTGTGCAACTAATTGTTCCTTCGTAAGAGGAGTACTTTGATTTGTCCTTATTGAACTTCATCCTATTTACTTCAGACCATTTCTCCAGTTTGTCCAGATCATTTTGAATTATAATCCTATCCTCCAAAGTACTCACAACCCCTCCCAGCGTGGTATCGTCCGCAAACTTTATAAGTATCAGAGGGGTAGCCGTGTTAGTCTGGATCTGTAAAAAGCAACAGAGAGTCCTGTGGTACCTTTAAGACTAACAGATATATTGGAGCATAAGCTTTTGTGGGTGAATGCGTCTGACGAAGTGGGTATTCACCCACGAAAGCTTATGCTCCAAAACATCTGTTAAACTTTATAAGTGTACTCTCTATGCCATTATCTAAATCATTGATGAAGATATTGATAACCAGACCCAGAACCAATCCCTGCAGCACCCCACTCATTATGCCCTTCCAGCATGACTGTGAACCACTGATAACTACTCTCTGGGTATGATTTTCCAACCAGTTATGCACCCACCTTATAGTAGCTCCATCTAGGTTGTATTTCCCTGGTTTGTTTATGAGAAGGTCGTGTGAGACAGTATCAAAAGCCTTACTAAAGTAAAGATATACCACATCTACCACTTCCCCCATCCACAAGGCTTGTTACCCTGTCAAAGAAAGCTATCAGGTTGATTTGACAGTTTTGTTCTTGACAAATCCATGGTGACTTTTACTTATCACCTCATTATCTTCTAGGTGTTTGCAAACTGATTGCTTAATTATTTCCACCATTATCTTTCCAGGTACACAAGTTAGGCTGACTGGTCTGTAATTCCCTGGCTTGTCCTTATTTCCATTTTTATAGATGGGCATTATATTTGCCCTTTTCCAGTCTTTTGGAATGTTTCCCATCTTCCATGACTTTTCAAAGATAATCACTAATGGCTCATATATCTCCTCGGTCAGCTCCTTGAGTATTCTAGGATGCATTTCATCAGGCCCTGGTGATTTGAAGACATCTAACTTGTCTAAGTAATTTTTGACTTGTTCTTTCCCTATTTTAGCCTCTGATCCTACCTCATTTTCACTGGCATTCACTATATTATACATCCAATCGCCACCAACCTTCTTGGTGAAAACCGAAACAAAGAAGTCATTAAGCACCTCTGCCATTTCCACATTTTCTGTTATTGTCTTTCCCCCCTCATTGAGTAATGGGCTTACTCTGTCCTTGGTCTTCCTTTAGCTTCTAATGTATTTGTAGAATGTTTTCTTGTTACCCTTTATGTCCTTAGCTAGTTTGATCTCATTTTGTGCCTTGGCCTTTCTAATTTTGTCCCTACATACTTGTGTTATTTGTTTATATTCATCCTTTGTAATTTGACATAGTTTCCACTTTTTGTAGGACTCTTTTTTGAGTTTTAGATCATTGAAGATCTCCTGGTTAAGCCACGGTGGTATCTTGCCATACTCCCTGTGATGTTGCATGCCATATGATTTTATGAAAATATGCTAATAAGTGTGAATATAATGTAACTGGAATATGCTTCATGCAAAAGGCCTCTTGTAAGGTATCATTACAAAGCTTATAATCTACTGAGTGTGGTCATCCTATTTGTATAAATGTATCGCTCTTATATCTGAAACTACAAATATGAAATATAACTCTGAGCTCCAATTGTAATTATGCAAAGTGTGGGCCATTAATGGTGGTTTGGAATCTTGATGGCTCCCATTAACTAGGACAATTGACTGTAGATGGCTCTGTTTACTTTCAAGCCTTCCTGTGAGTCAGGCCGGGAAGAATGAAGGCTGGAGTCTCACAGGAAATGTAACCATGTCACCTGGTACTGGAATCCATCTTAAACCTGGGGCTTTTCCATTTAGAAGGAGGGGTGGGGACCCAAAGAGACAAAAGATTCCTGCCTTGTGCCAAAGCTATATAAGGGGGTGAAATAGAACAAAGGGGGCTGCAGTCATGAGAAATCCCCTAGCTACCACCTGAGCTGGAAAAAGGACTGTACCAGGGGAAAGGATTGGACCCAGACTAGGAAGGCGTCCAGTCTGTGAAAGAAGCTCATTGAAACATCTCTGAGGGTGAGATTTTATCTGTATTCAGCTTCTTACTGTATTAGGCTTAGACTTGCATGTTTTACTTTATTTTGCTTGGTAATTTACTTTGTTCTGTGTGTTATTACTTGGAACCACTTAAATCCTACTTTTTATATTTAATAAAATCACTTTTTACTTATTAATTAACCCAGAGCAAGTATTAATTCCTGGGGGAGCAAACAGCTGTGCATATCTCTCTATCAGTGTTATAGAGGGCAAACAATTTATGAATTTACCCTTTATAAACTTTATACAGAGTAAAACGGATTTATTTGGGGTTTGCACCCCATTGGGAGCTGGGTATCTGAGTGCTGGAGACAGGAGCACTTCTTAAGCTGTTTTCACTTAAGGCTGCAGCTTGTGGGGGACGTGGTTCAGACTTGGATCTGCGTTTGCAGCAGGCTAGCATGTCTGGCTCAAACAAGGCAAGGTACTGAAGTCCCAAGCTGGCAGGGAAAATGGGCTCAGAGTTAGTCTCAGCACCTCAGGTGGCCAGTCCCAAGGGAGTCTCTGTGACCCAACCTGTCACACTTCCTATCTTTCCTATGCAGTGGGATAGTTTGCTCTTGTGCCCTTAATAATGTTAGAATGCTGGGAACTATTAGGAAAGGCATAGAAAATAAGACAAAAATATCATAACATCACTATAAACCCATGGTGTGCTCACATATTAAATACAGTGTCCAGTTCTGGTCAACCCATCTCAAAAAAGATATAGTAGAACTGCAAACTGTCCAGAGAAGGGCAACAAAGATGATCTAGGGTATGGAACAGCTTCCATGCAAGGAGAGACTAAAAAGATTAGGGCTATTCATCTTAGAAAAGAGATGATTAAGGGAGATATAATAGAGGTTTATAAAATCAAGAATGGTGTGGAAAAAGTAAATAGAAAAGTGATAGTTACCCTTTCCCACAATACAAAAACCAGGGGCCACCCGATGAAAGGACACAAAGGGAGGTTAGTGGGTTTCAGATTGTTGTAATAAGCCATAAATCCTACCTGCTTATCTAGATGTGATAAATTGACCGTCAAGCACTCAGGGCCGGCTCCAGGGTTTTGGCCACCCCAAGCAGCCAAAACCAAAA
>NW_020689845.1:33115-34039 GCF_002925995.2 Terrapene triunguis
AAAAAAAAAAAAAAAAAAAAAAAAAAAAAAAAAGCCGCGATCGCGATGTAAAAAAAGCCGCGATCGCGATCTGCGGCTGCAATTCGGCGGGAGGTCCTTCACTCCCAGGCGGAGTGAGGGACCGTCCACCGAATTGCCGCCGAATACCTGGAACTGCCGCCCCTGTCCAGAACGGCCGCCCCAAGCACCTGCTTGAGAAGCTGGTGCCTGGAGCCGGCCCTGCAAGCACTCTCACGTGGACTCCGGTACTCCACCAGGGCGAGAGGCGCATACGGAGTCAACGGGAGAGTGTCAGCCATCCACTTATCGCAGTGAAGTGAGTAGATATAAGTATGTCAACTTCATCTACGTTATTCACGTAGCTGAAGATGCATAACTTAGATCGATTTCCTCCCACCCCCAGTGTAGACCAGGCCTTAGACTATGATTTTTAGTGTCTAGCAAAATTATGAATTCAGGCTCCCAGGCTCATCTTTTGAAAGTGTTTTGCAGGTTTCCTTTGAGGATGAGGACTGATAGACCGGATATAGAGCAATCGCTTTGTGAAAAGTGTTCACCCGCAGGTGATGTGGTGTTTTTGTCTTTTATCATTTTCCTGTGTGAGTTCATTTACGAGCGTAGTGATTGTCTGGTTTTACCCACATAGTTGCTATTGGGGCATTTAGTGCACTGGATGAAGCACAGCACACGTTGTGATAGGCATGTGTAAGATCCATGGGTCTTGAAAAATGTGTTGTGGGGGGTATTATCATAACAGTGGAGATATGTCTGCAGGTTTTGCATCTGTTATTCTGGCAGGGTCTGGTGCCGCTTTGAGTTGGTGTTTCTTGGTCTGTGGGCAGCTTGCTTCTGATGATGAGCTAGGAGAGGATGGGGTGCTATTTGAAGGCCAGGAGAGGGAGTTCAGGAAAGATTTCTTTCAGG
>NW_020689846.1:0-1683 GCF_002925995.2 Terrapene triunguis
AAAAAAAAAAAAAAAAAAAAAAAAAAAAAGCAACAGTACAGTACTGTGTTAAACATAAACTACTACAAAAATAAAGGGAAAGCATTTTTCTTCTGCATAGTAAGGTTTCAAAGCTGTATTAAGTCAATGTTCAGTTGTAAACTTTAAAAGAACAAACATAATGTTTTGTTCAGAATTATGAACAACTTCCAATCCTGAGGTGTTCGTAACTCTGAGGTTCTACTGTATCCAAAATGCACTTATTTATCTTTATAACTTGTCTATTTGCCAGTGGAGCAATTTAAATCACCTGACTTTTTTTTTAAATAAGTTTTTTTTTTTATAAAACCGCAACCTGATTTTACCTATTTTTTTTTTTTTTTCTTCTTTTTTTTTTTTTTTTCTTTTTTCACCTTTTGTGTTTTTTTTTTTTAGTTAATAGGTAGGCTTTTTGTGGTTTTGAGGGTAGCTAACAGGGGGGGGGGGGGTCCTATTCTGTGTCTGGAGCACCTAGATGCTAGCACAATATAAATAATAATAATTTGAAAATGTGTATCATAGCAATTGTAGTTTAATATTTCAACTGCACTAAATTATAAGCTGCCCACTAGAATGGAATGAAAACTCTCTATTAAATTGAATACTTGTTGAATTGCTAGTAAAAAAACTACTCTCTTTCCTCAAACTGAAACTTTAACTGCTCAGCAGGATTGTCTGGCTATGTGGACTCTCTCCTCAGGCCCTACGCTACCAGCAGTCACAGCTATTTTCGAGACACCACTGACTTCCTGAGGGAACTACAGTCCATTGGTGATCTTCCAGAAAACACCATCCTAGCCACTATGGATGTAGAAGGTCTGTAAACAAACATTCCACACAAAGATGGACTGCAAGCCATCAGGAACAGTATTCACGACAATGTCATGGCAAGCCTGGTGGCTGAACTTTGTGACTTTGTCCTCACCCACAACTATTTCAGATTTGGGGACAATTTATACCTTCAAGTCAGTGGGACTGCTGTGGGGACCCGCATGGCCCTACAGTATGCCAACATTTTTATGGCTGACTTAGAACAACACTTCCTCAGCTCTCGTCCCCTAGCGCCCCTACTCTACTGGCACTACATTGATGACATCTTCATCATCTGGACCCATGTGAAGGAGGCCCTTGAGGAATTCCACCAGGATTTCAACAATTTCCACTCCACCATTAACCTCAGCTTGGACCAGTCCACACAAGAGATCCACTTCCTGGGCGCTACAGTGCAAATAAGCGATGGTCGCATAAACACCACCCTATACCGGAAACCTACTGACCACTGTACTTACCTACACGCCTCTAGCTTTCATCCAAACCACATCACACGATCTATTGTCTACAGCAGTGGTTCCCAAACTTTAACAGCCTGTGAACCCCTTTCACTAAATTGTGAAATCTCGTGAACCCCCTCCTAAAAATGAATATTTTCAGGGATTTAAGTTTAAATTTCCTCAGTGTGATGGATGCCCCAACTGCCGGGCCCCGGAAGCTATGAACCTCTGAAAAATATTTTTAATTGAAACTTTTTTTAACGAACATAGAAAAACCAGAAACCAAATATGTTTCTGAAAAATGTTTTTTTGGCTTTTGTTTTTTAAAAAAAAAAATGGTTTCTAATTAATAAAAAAAAATTTTTGGTTTTCAAAAATCAGAAAATGTTTCATG
>NW_020689847.1:0-1629 GCF_002925995.2 Terrapene triunguis
ACTTGGGCCTAAGGTACTGTAGCATAGAGCTCTATCAAGTTAAAGAAGTAATTATAATAGGTCGCAGCAGGAGTAAATTGTTATATGAACCAACCACTAGAGGAGGATGCACAACACACTAAAACATTGGATTATATATGCTTGAATAACCTCATTGTACAAACCGCGTAGCCAAGTATTTAGTTTTGGCAAATTCTTTTGGTTAGGTCAAGTGGATGAGACTTGGTTCTGCAATATTAGAGATCTGGGTTCTCTTCCTAGCTTGTGTAACTTTCATTCAGAGAGGATGGATTGTTCAGTGATAACTAGGGTTTTGAAGGGCAAAGGGGTGTTAACATTAGTCAGTAGAAATAATGAGAGTTGAACTCATCATCTCCTGGTTCCCAACATGGTGCTCCTTCTCCTAGGCCAGGGATCGGCAACCTTTCAGAAGCGGTGTGCCGAGTCTTCATTTATTCACTTTAATTTAAGGTTTCACGTGCCAGTAATACATTTTAATGTTTTTTAGAAGGTCTCTCTCTCTGTAAGTCTATATATTATATAACTAAACTATTGTTGTATTGTAAAATAAACAAGGTTTTCAAAATGTTTAAGAAGCTTCATTTAAAATTAAAATAAAATGTTGATCTTACGCCACCAGCCCGCTCAGCCCGCTGCTGGTCTGGGGTTCTGTTCACCTAGCCCGGCAGCGGGCTGAGCGGGGCCTGCGGCCGGGACCCCGGCTGGCAAGGGTCCAGCAGCCAGATCCCCAGACCGGCAGCGGGCTGTGCAGGGCCAGTGGCCGGGACCCCAGACCGGCAGTGGGCTGAGCAGCTCAGCCTGCTGCCACTCAGGGGTTCCATCCCCCGACTCCTGCCAGCCAGGATTCTGGCTGCGGGACCCACTCAGCCTGCTGCTGGTTTGGGGTCCCGGCCCTGCCCACATACAGTGGGTACCTACCTTCTCCCTGGTTCTGGCCCATTCTCTTCCTCTCTCTCTGCACTGAGCTGAGGGTGGGAGTGCACTGAGCACAGGGCTGGGGGTGAAGGGTCTGGCGAGGAGCTAGAATGGCTCAGGGTTGGGGCAGGAGGTTTGGGTGTGGAGTGCTTACCTGGGCAACTCCTATTTGGTGCGAGGGGTGCAGGTGGGAATGTGTGTGTGTGGGAGGTGCAGGAGCTCCTATTTGGTGCGAGGGGTGCAGGTGGGAATGTGTGGGGAGAGGGTGCAGGAGCTCCCATTTGGTGCGAGGGGTGCAGGTGGGAATGTGTGTGTGGGGGGGTGCAGGGCTCTGGGCCTGGGCCTGGGGTGTGTGCGGGGCTTCAGGGCTCAGGGCAGAGGGCTGGGTGTGTGTGAGGGGGGGTCGTGGGGTACTCACGCAGGGGGCTGGAGGGGATATGCCCCTATTCCACCCCCCCCCTTCCCCAAGGCCCTGCCCCTGCTTCTTCTATGTCTCCGCTGGGAGCAGCGAGCACCGTGACTCCACTCCTCCCCGACCCCCTCCCTCACAAGGGCCATCAGCTGATTGGCCGGCAGGGAGGGACGGAGAGGAGGAGGAGGAGGAGGGGCAGGAACCCAGCACACTGTGGGAAGAGGCAGGACCAAGTTCTTTAACTTGATAGAGCTCTATGCTACAGTACCTTAGGCCCAAGT
>NW_020689848.1:0-10849 GCF_002925995.2 Terrapene triunguis
CCCCCCCTCCAATCAGAAAGGAACCCAGCAAAGCCAATGGGCATATTGAAGCCTGCAGGAGGGGGAGCCAAGCTCTAGGAGTCCAGAGGAGCTCAGATGGTAGCACATAATGCTATTTTAAACATCAGCCCAATCTACTATGAGCACCACCATCTGCTCTGCTCACATGGGCAGAACTTATATTGTGGGAAAAGCCTGGAATAGTACCATCACCTTTTTTTTCCCCTTTCAATTCAACCCCTCACTGAAAGATGATACTGAAAAATCAAACCACTGGCTTTCTCATGAGTTAGTAGGACAGCATCAGTAAACAGCGGAAGGAAAATGGCAACCAGTTCTATAGAGAACATTAACATTCATTTTTAAATTTGGGTGTGCGCGGCAAGGGGGGGTTAGACACTTCTGGGGGTGTTTAACCTTTAAATGCAAGTGCCATTTACACATGTTTCCCTGAAAGTGGAAATAAAATAACATGGAATAATAAGGAAGTGTTATTTACTCCTTCTCATAACACAAGAACTAGGGGTCACCAAATGAAATTAATGGGCACCAGGTTAAAAACAAACAAAAGGAAGTATTTTTTTCACACAGCGCACAGTCAGCCTGTGGAACTCTTTGCCAGAGGATGTTGTGAAGGCCAAGACTAGAACAGGGTTCAAAAAAGAACTAGATACGTTCATGGAGGAGAGGTCCATCAATGGCTATTAGCCAGGATGGGTAGGGATGGTGTCCCTAGCCTCTGTTTGCCAGAAGCTGGGAATGGGTGACAGGGGATGGATCACTTGATGATTTTACCTGTTCTGTTCATTCCCTCTGGGGTACCTGGCATTGGCCACTGTTGGAAGACAGGATACTGGGCTAGATGGACCTTTGGTCTGACCCAGTATGGCCGTTCTTATGTAACACATGCCTACTGATTCTTTTTCTGAATAGGACATTGAACAAAGGAAGCTCTTAAGTGACTTGTATAGGATTTTTATTTCTTCTTATGATTATTATTTTATTATTATTGGGACATAAAACTGGACTGGACAACCACTAGACAATGGATGGCAGGGAACAGTCCTGTATTGTCATGAAGATAGACTTATAATGACCTAACATTTTCCATCTCCGATAACTTTCCCTGTCTGACTTTTATAGCCTTTGTATATACCCTTGCAAACCCATCAGAATCTTCTATATGGGGAAGTAAGCAGGCGCCCCTTGATTGTTTTGAAGACCCAGATAAATCCCAATGTCACCCTTCATGAGGTTTGAAATCTTCTACACATACTTCCTTTCCCCCACCCTGTGATGCGGCACCCCGTATTCTTCATAAACATATTGTTATGATATGAATATGGCATAACTATGATATGTTTTATGCAAGATGGGTCATGTGAGATATTGGAAAGGTTATGATTTACTGAAAGTGATTATCCAATTTGTATGCATGTACCATTTCTGTATCTGAAGTTAGGGATATTGACTATGTAACAATTACAACTGTGTGTGTACTTGGGGGAACTCCCACCAGACATTAAGCAATCAGCCTGGATGGGCCCTTAAGAAGGACAATAGAACTTTGAAGATACTAATCTCCCACTTTCCTGAGAAGCTTCATGGGATGCTGCTTTGACACTACAAGGTCATGTGATCATGTCACCTGGTACACGGTCCCATCGTGAGCTGGTATTTTTCCACTGGAAGGGGGTAGGATAGGAAACAAAAGATACCCACCATAGGTAAATCCTATTTAAGGCTGGGAAGTGAGGTAATCAGGGCTCTTCTCCACTGCCTCCCCACCCAAGAAGGAAGACTGCTGCAAACACCTGAAGAAACAAAGAAACTGAGCTGGGGAGGCGGGGGCTGAGTCCAGGTGAGAAAGGACAGCCTGTAAAAGGAATACCTGAAAATTTAAGCTGCAAGCAGTGCAGTTTACCTTCAAGAAACTCTGCAACCTGCTTGAAACAACATTTAGGGTGAGAAATTTATTATTTGTAGCCAGTATTCCTTAGTGTATTAAGCTTAGTTTGCCTGTTTTATTTGCTCAGTAATCTGCTTTGTTCTGTTTGCTATCCCTTATAATAACTTAAAATTTACTTTTTGTAGTTAATTAACTTGTTTCATATTTATTCCAAAACCCAGTTTGTGCAATTCATAACTGGGGAGGGGGAGGCAAAAAGCTGTGCATATCTTCCTCCACATTGAGGAAGGGGGTGATTTCAATTAGCTCACGCTATATATAGATCTCCACACAATGCAAGACAGTATAATTTTGGGTTTACACTACAGAGGGTGTTTGCACAGGAGTGCTTGGCAATCCCCTAGCTGAGTTCTCCCACAGAGAGCTGACTGTAGATCAGTGGTGGGCAACCTGCAGCCCGACAGGGTAATCCACTGGCGGGCCGCAAGACAGTTTGTTTACATTGACCGTCCGCAGGCATGGGCGCCCACAGCTTCCAGTGGCTGCAGTTCGCCGTTCCCGACTTCCCGCAGCTGCCATTGGCCGGGAATGGCAAACGCAGCCACTGGGAGCTGTGGTTGGCCACGCCTGCAGGCTGCCCACCACCAGTGTAGACTGTGTGTGATTCTACAGCTGGGTGTGTCCCTATCTGTGTGTGTGCTGGAAGGGGCCTTGAGAGCCTGACACAGCAGCACAGAGTGTGGGGGACCCAGGCTGGTGGGACCAGGGCCGGCGCAACCCATTAGGCGACCTAGGCAGTCGCCTAGGGCGCTACAATTTGGGGGGCGGCGACCGCAGCGGTATTTCGGCGGCGGGACCTTCCGCTGCCTCTGTGGGGGGCGGCATTTTGGGGCGGTACCTTCCGCCGCCTAGGGCGGCAGAAAACCTGGCCGTACTCCTGGGTGGGACAGGCAGGCTCAGTGGGATCCCAGCACATCAGGTGGCACCCTGGAAAGGGGAGGTCCAACCTGTCACACACCCCACTTTCTATTTTGTTGCTAACACCTTGCAGCAGCAGCTACGGGGATTAAATGCTTCTCCTCTCCAAAGCGTCCCATGCACGTTCTTTGGTAGACGTGGGCGGCTACCTGCGGAACCGCGGGTGACAACCAGGGTGGGTAGGGAACAGTGTCAGGGGCTCCCTTGTCAAAATGTGGTGTCCACTGACCCGGGCCTGACACCCCGAGCGGGGAGAGCCCCAGCCGAACGTGCTTGCAGGTCAAGCGCCGGAAGGGGTCTCCGCTGGAGGAAAGAGACGCACACGTCCCTTCGCCTGCTCCCTAGGGCAAAACCCCGCCCCAAAACATAGGTTTACACGAGCGGAGGCAGAAAGCGCGTTTCCGTGGCCGCAGCACAAAGCCGACTTCATTCCCGGGCAGGGCTGAGCTCCTGCCCTAGGGAGGGGAGGGGGTGGTTTGCCATTGTCCTCAATGGGGCCGGAATCCCCTCCAAGTTGCAACACTTGAAGTGACCAGTCCGTGGAGCCAGGGTGTCCCACCGCCTCCCCGGGCCAGCGGGCTGCCGCACCTCTCCTCGCTCGGGGGGCTGCGCCACTTCGGCACCGCCCGCGCGCGTCCTCCCTTGGCCAGCCCGCCCGGGCCCGGCGCCCTGCGCCAGGTCTTGCCCCGCCCCGCTCGGCAGGGGGCTGCGGTGCCCCGGGGCAGGGGGCTGCGCCGGGCTGGCAGCCGCACAAAGCCGCGCTCGCTCTGCGCTCACGTGCCCGCCGCCCATTAAGTGCGGCCAGAGAGCGGGCTGAACCCTGCGCACCCCGGGCTTGCACCGCACAGCACCGCGCCGGAGGCTGCCCAGCCCAGCCCGGGTCCCGGCGGCTGAGGATGGAGCAACCGCCTCAGCAGCGCCCTGGCGCCCAGATGGTCACCACCACCAGCAGCTCCTTCACCGCCAGCTTCTCCCCGGCCGGCGCCAGCACCCTCGCCTACGACAGGGAGTTCCTGCGAACCGCGCCCGGCGTCCTCATGCTGGCCGAGATCGTGAGTAGCCCGCGCGCTGCCGCGTCCCCTTGGCTTGCGGGGCGGGAGAGCCGCTGGGGCTGACTGCCGCTCCCAGGCGCTCTCAGCCGGGCAGGATTCCCGGGGACTTTTGGACTCTCCCTCACACGCTTTGTGGCTTCTCTCCAGCAGCCTGGGGACGGGGGCTTTGCACAAGGACCTGCCTTTGCGGTGACTTTGCTTTTAATGTTAAAGCCCCTCGCGAGCCCGCTGCTGCTGGGGAGAAACCCAGTTGCCAGAGTAACCAGTTACAGGTGAGCTGATGATTCTGTTAAGTAGCGGGTTACTCCGGGCTGCGTTGTGAGCTCAGGTGTAGAGGGACTCCGGAGTAGCTGAGCTCCAATCCACCCCATGCACTTTAGCTCAGCCTTACAGCTGAGTCAGAATCTCATCCCACAAAGAAGTCTCTGCTGGTGAGGAGGGCGGGGAAGGCTATCCCTGCAGAAACCTCCCTCCAGCATGCAGACTGTAGGAGGATAGCCCCTTTTACTTCAGAAGGACTTGTCCCAGTGTAGTGATCTGCCTGGGTGGAGCTCATTGCAGGACTGGGGGCTGGGGCCTATGCCTTTACACCACCTGTTCAAAGATGAATCTAACAAATTTTGTCAAACAATGTTGTTCCATTTCTTCATTCAAATACGCTAGCTTTCAGGTTCAGGACAATTGGAGGTTGAAGCATTTTGCAGACCAATGCAAAAAACAAAATAGTTTTTAATACTGAAAAGTCAGATACACCCTTTTTGCTCAGTGTAATGCTAAATGTTTTAAAATGCCATGGATTGAAGACTTATAAATGCTGAGCCATCGTTGCAATTAACTATTTTAATTAAAATTATATTAGAATCTCTTGTGTGTATGTTATGGAAATGTAACATCATTATGATGTCAGCATCAGAGGTTGTAAATCAATTTCCATCCAGCTTTAATTAAAGTTGAATAATCACCAAAGAAGAACTTTAATGTTTTAGTCTCTGAACCTGCAAACAGATCCATATGTGCAGACAACTATGCCCCCCTTCTTCCCACCCAGCACCATGTGGGTCTATCCACACAGATCAGCTAGTGGGGTCTAAATGAATAATCCAGAAACAATAACTTTTCTATTCTCTCAGGGTTTGTTAAATTACACATTTTACAGACAGACCATGGGACTGTTGAGAGCTTGGCCCCCAAAATCTACTCTTTAGGATCATCACAGAGAAGCTCATTTTCTGTGGCTTTTAGCCTCCACCTAACTTCCCCCCCAGTTCATTGACTGCAAAAGCAGCAATGCTTCCTGCACTACAATCAGAACTCCTGCAGGCTAGTGGTTTGGGTGCTTCTAGAGTACAATGCTTGTAATATTCTGTTTGAAATCTCATCAGTAACAGAGTATGTGACTTGGGTAACAAAATAAAAGTAGTTTTTAAATGATAAATGTTAAGTTCTTGTCTTGTAAAGACCCGTAAAACTTGATGACATAAACATCTACACAGAGCAGGGAACGTGTTCTTTTGTCTGTTTTAGTGTTTGTAATGTCAACAACTCTTGCAGAGGAAAAACAGTCTTGGCTGATCAGGACCAGATTTTCAAATATTTTGTTTTACATGTTTATACACTGCATTGGTAATATTAATAAATTAACTCTCACAACACCCTTATAAGAAACTAAGTAACACATCAGCCCTGTTTTACAGATGGATAAGGGACTGAGTCATCATTTCATTGCACTTTGTATAGTCAGTTGCACCTGCGCAGAGTTGTTCTAGTAGCCGGGGGTTTCATGCTTTGTTGCTTCTGTAGATCAAGCTTATTGCACACACTAGGGATTCCTTATATTCCTTCATTTGCCTCCCTGCTCCTGGCTCCTGCATGCCATCCTTCCATCCCCCTCAATTTCAGAGAGACTCTGGAACTCTCTTCACCCCCACTTCATGTCAGGGGCTCTGTGTGGGCCCCCCCCATTTCCCTCTATGCCAGGGTTGGTTGTGCCCCATTTTCCCAGTCAAGGGTCTCCTGTTCTGCCCCCATGGCAGGAGTTCTGTATGCACCCCAAGCGCCTCTTCTCCCCTCCCCCCGAGGCTCTGTCTGCACTCCCATTCCACCCCCTTCACCCTTTTACCAGGGACCTCCATTTCACACCTTGACAGGGGCCCTGTTTGTCCCCTATTCTGCTCAATGCCAGTCTCCCACTCTCCCCTCGATGCCAGGTGCTGTGTATGCCTCTACTCCCCCCCATTCTGCTTTTCCCTCCCATACCCCCATTTTCCCCTTTACCATGCCAAGGGTTCTGCGTATGCTCCTATTCTCCCCCTGCCCCAATACCAGGGTTCCATTTACCCCCCCTCCCATGGCTCTGTGCCCCCCCTCAATCCCCTACCATTATTTCTCTGTTTTCTGGGAGACAAGTCATTCAGGGTGTCAAGAACTTGCCTCAAACGTTCCCTGAACTTTTGGAATTGATTGGATGCGGTGTTCAAAAGTTATCACATTACATCTAAACTGCCAAATGTCCAAACAGAAATGCCATCAAGTGCAGTATAAGTCTTGCAAGCTCAGCCAAAAATGGTAACAGATTTAGTCTTTTGTCGTTACTTTGCACAGATGTAAATTACTATACCAGGTGCCAGTCAAAATGAGATTGTTGCTTGCTTAAGGCCAAGTAATAAATTAATGGTAGAGAAGGAATTAGAATGTGGGAGTTCCTAGTTGTTGGTCCTGTGCGCTGAATGATTAGACACACTGCCTTTCTGTAAATTAATTTGTATTTTTTTAAGTCAGCCTATGTATTCAATTAATGATTAGGGATCTTAAACATTTTTTAAGCATTTCAATCCACCATGTAAGTTTCTGCTTGACTGTTTTGCTTTGACAGTGGTTTGTGGAAAGGTTACTTATTTGACCACATTCACTTTCAAGGGCTGAGAATATAACTATTCTAAACTTCCAAAAGGCTGACCCAGCAGTGGAGTAATTACCTTATCCATTATCATCAAAGCAAACCAGCCAAATGGAACTCCAGGCTTATGTGCAGTATGGATCCTTAGTGGACCTCTGGCAGAAACAGCCATAGAAGAATCCTGTTACAAGACACTACCTAGTATGTGGAAGTAGTAGAAAGTAACTTCTATTACTAACCAAAATACTTGCATGGAGCTGTAATTATTAGATATTGTCAGAACAATCCAGAGTGCTTAGGCACCTGAAATGTAAACAAATTCAAGTTTTAAAATATTGGGAACATTCCAGTATCAACATTAGGGCAATTAAAAAAATCAAGCTATAGACACTGTAATTGTATTCAAAAGAAATGCCACATTCCTTCCCATTGCCTTTCCACTTCTTATTGCAACAAGGTTCACAAGCCCACTCATGCTTTCTCTGATAAGAGAAATCTGAATAGGTTAATTGGAACCTCAGTAAAGTGTGATACAGAACTCATGGAAGGTACTGTATGAAGTACCTCTAGCATAGGTACAATGGCATGAATTCCATTTGAGACTGAGATTATAGTTAAACTTAGTCACTTGAACAACCCACACATACAGGCTCTTCTGTAGACTTGTGGATGGGAGTGTGCTTCTTAGTCTTTGCTAGCCTTACAGACTGAGAATGGTTTCCATAGTCTTTCTGTCTAAATAGAGTTTAGAGATACCTGTTTTTGTCCTTACATTAAATTTAGCAATTTATGACCTTTGGAAAAGAATTTCAAAATGATTTTAGTGCCACTCTTACCAGCTTTGACTTTCTTAATATGAAACTTTAAAACAATGTTTGGTATGTGCTTAAGTGCTGTTCTGCATCGGGGTCTAAGATTGTGGTCATGTGTGCTGCAATAAAAAATTATGCATCAGCCTGAAAAATAGTACCTAAAGACCACTACAGATGAGTTCTGAGTTGTAGCTAGTACTGCTGGTTCTTAACTCCACCAGTTATGTCAGAGCTACTGAAATAGAGGTTCTTTGAGGTTGGTTTGTTTTTGCTTTCCCCCCTAACTTTACAGAAGACAAACAGTTGAAATAAGGATTATGACATTAAAACCGAAATAGAGCTCAGTGTGAAAAATAAGTACTGTCCCAGATTTTGGTCAAACCCTGCTCTTCTTTCCCCTCTTCCCAAGAAGAAATGCCTCCCGAGGCATTGTACCTGGGCATGACTATTTTTATACAGGATCCATATATCAAAAATGGCACCAAATCACCGGTCAGCTTCTACTTGTCCTGCTCATCCTACATACCAAACTCACTGAAAGTCCACTTTAAAACTAATCCAGATCCCCTAATCAGGAATTCTAAAAGTTCCGTTTTATTACTATGTTGCTGCATAAATTATCAGTCCACCACATACCTGTAGCAGTGAGAATACAATTAATGACTTCTAGTTTTAAATTACAGATCTCTTACCTGGGGTGAGGTAAAGGAAGAATTCCACAGGTTCAACTAGCAAAGAGAATGGATACGCACTTGAACATGTATCAAAATTGTACCAGTTAGGAATATGTCTTCACTGCAGTGATAGGCCATGCTGTTAGTTAGGTGTTGCCCCTAACCCCCACCTCCCATTCATTCTCTCTCTCTCTCACACACACATATACACACACACACACACCTCTCCTCTGAGTTTAGTGGTGCTTTAAACCGTGGCTTGCTTGTATTGCTGGGGTATAAGCGAAAGCTCAGATAACCTGGACACAGGCTAAATCCCTCCTGTGATGATAGTTCTCCAGTGCCTTCCCACAATTCTCTTGTTTGTGGACAGAAGAACAGATGGGTTCTCCCACAATTCACTGGGAAAGAATCATAGAGCAGCTTGGCTTATGGAGATCAAAGAACTATGGGATAGCCACCCCAGAAGTCTAGCAACACACACAGATGACAACAGACAGTGAAGACAAGAGTAACTTCAGTGTGGCTTTTTTGTGCAGCTACTCAAACCCAAGATAAGCTATACTTCATGCTCAAACCCAGCTGCTGATTACCCAGACGCACTCTGCAGTGAAGCCATACCCTGGCCTAGTAGAAGGCAGTGGCAGATATTCCTTTAGTATAACCCCACCAAAGTATCATGTTGCATCTTCAAAGAAGTAAGAATAACAACTTCCAGAGTTGTCCAGAACAGAAATATCCTCTCAAAAGACAAGATGATGGCTTAGAAAGACATGTTTGTCTTCTCAGGAATTTTATGGATCAGTGAAACAATGACTAGAAGTGCTGCCTCAGAGTACTAAATCAGCTTTTCAAGCCAACTCTTATGGAACACTTTGCAGGAGTGGAGAATTTTCTGGTTGCTAAGCATATAGTTATAAAAATATTTACTTTGAATAATGACAGTGATTCCTCCAGGTTGTTGCTGCTGAGAAACATGTTGCTGGATACAGTATTCTTTTTTAAAATTTGTGTTAGTGCATTTAGTCTTTATACTGGATATTTATTTTTAAACAAATACAGCTTAAAGTATTTAGGAGATTGTTGTGCTGCTGCAAGTGGATAAATGGGTTGGCATTCTTTTTACCAGATTTGAATAGTGTGACTAGGCTGATCACTCACTTTTTCACATATATATCACACCCAAACACTCGTCAGGGTTATGTAGTGCTTATGAATCTACATCCTTATTCTGGGTTTTTCATTAACTTGATCATTCTTACAGTTCTGCACCTATACAGGATCTTGCATTTCTAGACTGCATTTCTGAGCAATACATCATGATTATGGCTCAATTAAGACACTAGTTATTTATTTATTTATTTTTATCCCTGTCCAAATTTAAGATGTATGACTCTGGGGTATAATCCAGAAAGATTCCCAATGAATTATCTCTCATTCTGATGGCATAGTGAGTCTCAGATTAAGTAGGTATCGCGTGTACTTGGTTCTCTTGATAAAACTGGAGGCTCACCACAGTACTAGAACAAAAAGATCCAGAGTTGTGGGAAAGCGTTTTTATAACACGCATCCCTGAAACATCTCTTCAGTTTAATAGAATTCATCCTAAAAGGCACGCTGTCTTACCAAATTCTAGCACTGTTCCGGTGAATTAGGTAGTACTAGGAGGGATGAAATAAATAAAATAGTAAGAGCTGTGGACGGGAATGACCCAGTGAGAGCCTTTACTTGGGCAAGTGTAACACAAAAGTTTTACTCCATTTTAAAAACATTTTTATTGAGCGTAACATCTCCTCATTGGCCCTATGCTTTGCACATCATATAGATGAATTATCAGGGCTTGATTAAGGCAATGACCCTATTTTTCCCCCCCCCTCCCCCCAACTTGGAGTGCCCCTTCAGAGAGGCAGAGTCAGCAGCATGAGCCCCCCTCCTTTCTCCCAGGAGTAGCAGGAAGCCTGCCCTCCAGGTTCTGGAATGGCAGGACTCTCAATACTTCCCCCAGTAACTGGGCACATCTGCTTGGGTGAAGTCTATGAAACTCAAGCACATTCTTAAAGTTAAGCAAGTACTTTGCTGAATAGGGATGGACTTAAGCATATGGTTAAAATTAATCACTTATTACTGAGTGTAACAAATTACCTCTGCAGCAGTCAATAACTTCAGGGATTCTTTTTATACACACTGAATGTGAAAATGCATGGCATGAATTCTAGGCCCAGTCCTGCACTCCTTAATCAGGCAAAACTCCCGCTGAAGTCAGGTTTCAGACCTCACTGTGTTTTAGACTGTTATTCCATCACCCCACTAACCACCACTGCTTCAGCAGGTATATACATATAATTTCCATCTTCCTTTGGGATCACATCATTGTTTAAAGCTCTGTTTCCTGAAAGGTCTGTAGTTTCCTGGACTAGATCAGTGTATTTCCTTGGAACAAGAGGACTATGTGGGTGAAATACAAGAAAACTAAGTTTGAAAGGTGACGTGTGGAATGTGCCCCGAGCATGAACAGAAACAATAGTGGG
>NW_020689849.1:0-4115 GCF_002925995.2 Terrapene triunguis
AATTGAAGGAAGGAGCAGAAAATGGAGAGGAAAGAAACAGAGAGAAAACGCCTCTTTTCTCTCCCCTCCCCCTCCCAGCCAGAAATGTTATCAATGGGGAAACTCCCCACCAGGATTGGCCTTAGGGAAAATGGCGCCCTGGGCAAAACTTGTATTTTGGCAAACCCCCATTGCCCCTGGCCCCTGTGGGCTCCCCACTCCCCCTAGATCCTGCACCCCCAATGCTTGCACCTCCTTCACCCCAATCCCTGCCCCCTCCTGTGCCCTAACCCCTACACTGTGTCCCCTTTGCCCTTAACTCCCACACTCCCCTCCTGTGCCCCAGCCACTGCCCCTCCCCCACACCCCTTCACCCCTAACCCCTGCACCCCCTCCTGCACCCATGTGGGGAAATTGACCTGTATGCATGGAGCAGCTGGCATTGCTGCCTGCTCCTCCCTGGAATGCTGCTCCTCTGTGCACCTCTAGGGAGCTGCGTGGGGGCATGGAGCAACGTCAGAGCTCCCTGCATCCAGGGATCCACTTAATTCATGTGCATCCACTTAGCTCACCTGGGCTGGGCTGGTCATTTTGGCAAAGTGGCCCCATCATGCTGCGTACCTAGGCAGAGTAGGCGTGTCTATGCAAACATGGTCTGTTCCTGAAGTCTTTCCCCCAGCTCATCACTAGATGTGAGAGGGGAGCTCATTCAGACCCTGTGTACGCTTAGTATTTAAAAACTACATATTGGCCCTATCTCTGCTGGCCTTAGATTTCTCCTCCTGTCCTTTTCCTGACAGTTCAGATGAGGTGGCTGAGTCATTAAGATGATAGACTGCTAATCCATTATTCTCTGTATGCATGGGTTCAAATCCCATTCTCATCAGACAGATTTAGTCTTCTCCCCTCCTTTATGAACAACCATCTTCCCCTTTGGTACAATGACAGACCAAACCACGTTGCCTTCTGCAAACAAAAATTTTCTCAGGAACTCAGACCCCCTGCTTTAAATGAAATATGTCTAAAGCCCAGATTTCTGAAAGAATTCTCTTGTTCTGTATTTCTTAGTTTTTATCTCAAAAGGTAACCTCCTCATAATCTCCCCCAAACACAGTGGGACAAGATTGCAGATATGGGACATTTAAAATACTATCTTACCCCAAAGATTGAGGATCAGCAGGATGGTCATCTGTGAAGGGACTGGACCCAAGCTTTCAGTAACTCTATTATCAGTGCCTCTGAGTGTAATTTAAACCATAAAAACAGCCATACTGGGATAGACCAAAGGTCCATCTAGCTCTGTATTTTGTCTTCTGACAGTAGCCAATATCAGGGGCCCTAAAAGGCCACTCAAGAAGGTACCACTAGGAGTTGAACCCAGGATCTCCTGTCTACAAGACAGGGGCTTTAGCCAGCTAAGCTATGGTGCCTTCCTATGGTAAAAAGTTTGTGTCTGTCCATACTTGACTCCCTGCCAACCCCCCACAGGGGCCTGACAAGCGTTGCTTGTGTTTGGATTCTGTAAAGCAGAGGAGCATGTGAAGTTTTACTTCCAAGATGTGTGTGTGTTTCTTTGCACAGGTCTATGCTACAAAATTAGGTCGGTGTAACTACAATACTTAGGGGTGTAAAAAATGTACCCCCCTGAGCAATGAAGTTATATCAACTCGAGTGTAGATAGCATTGTGTCAACAGGAGGGCTTCTCCCATCAACATAGCTTGGGGAGGGGCTTGGTTAGTGAAGACCCAGAGAATAGATGGCCCGTGACTCTTGCATTTGGGGAGGCTGGGCATGAGCACTGGAAGCTCCCTAGAAGTGGAGGGGCCATCAGTACCAAGACTGTGGCATGCCCCCCCACTCCTGCCCCCACTCTTTCGTCTCACTCTGAGGCCCCACCTGTACTCCACCGTCACTCCCGTTTGGTCACTTACCTCCCCTGCTCTTCCTCTTTGGCTGAGGCCTGCTGGTCCGCCTTTCACTTGCTCCTCTCCTCCCCTGAGGCCTCCTCACCTGCTGCTCATGCCTCTCCACCCTCTACCCCAAGGTCTTCCCACAACCCACACCTCTCTGCCCCCACCCTACCCACCTCTTTCTTCCTGCTGCTATTATTATTCCATAAAACATCAAGGATGGAATAAAAAGCAGAGTTTACTCCAGGGCAGGGCCGTCTCCAGGCACCAGGGTAGCAAGCAGATGCCTGGAGCGGCCAATGAAGAGAGGCGGCACGTTTGGCAATTCAGGTCCCTCGCTCCCTCTTGGAGCAAAGGACCTGCTGCCGAATTGCCACCATAGAATGAAGCGGTGGGATAGAGCTGCCGCCGACTTTTTTTTTTTTTTCTGCTTGGGGCAGCAAAAACACTAGAGCCGGCCCTGCTCCAGAGAGAGGAAAGAAAGGAGCCACCAACCCCCTGGCAAAGCTCAGTGACCCAGCGAAAACCTGCCCCCTTCTATTGCAATCACTGATGTACTGGTGATATGACGGGAAAGAGACTGTCTGAATTATCAAGGCAGGAAATGGACAACAATCTACAGCAATGTCATTAACCACAAACACACTCTCATCATGCTCCAGCCAGAAGGGAAATGAGCAGGAATTCTTGCAGTTCAGCCATTGACACACTTACACAATGGCACAGCAGTGAGTGTGTTGTGGAAGCTGGTCTGAGGAAACAATTGGAATTGATCACTCAGTGAGAACAGAACTAGAGTGCAGTGAGAAAATTGTATAAAGCAAGTAGCTGTGTCTGAGTGGCTAAGGCGGTGGATTAACTGTTTACCAGGAGGTGGGAATGGGTGAAAGGGGATAGATCACTTGATGATTACCTGTTCTGTTCATTCCCTCTGAAGCACCTGGCTTTGCCCACTATGGGAAGACAGGATACTAAGCTAGATGGACCCAGTATAGCTGTTCTTATGCCCTTATGCTCCTTTCATATAGATGCCTGGGATTCTGCCTCACAATGTGTCCCTGAGGTCTCAGCCAACATGCCCCAGACAGGCAAACACTCTGGGCTCCTGAAGCCTCTGCCACCCATGTAGTGCCCTATGGCCCATCTCTAACCCTTGATGCTGCTCCTTTCTATATAATGTGAAAGGAGAGGAGGCAGTGCAGGAGCATTATGGGGATGCAGATCTGAGGCTTTGAGAGATACAGATTGTTTGAGAAATCAGAGTGTTGTGAACCATGCAGCCACCCCCTAAACCAGGGACCTAAGTCTGGGCTACCAATATCCCTTCCACAGAGCAGATTGCCACAGATTACAGCCTGAAAATAGGCATGGAAACAAACTCCTGTTCTCTCTGACAGGGTCTGCCTTAAACCAAATGGCACCCCAGGCAAGACACGTCTTCGGTGCCTGCCCCCCCACCATACATTAAACTTTTGAATATCTTATTTTTCATTGCATTTGTAGCTCATTTAACGATTTTGATGCACAATTTTGATGCATGATTTTCTCTATCATATAAGATGATAAATTTGCATGCTAGGATCTGTAAATCGTTATTTATTCATACCATATATTAGCAAATAAAATAAATTCATTTCCTCTAAGCATAGAGAAACTTTAATTTTAACAGTAACTGAAATGTACTAACGTCTAGAAATCAAACTGTCACCAACACAGGGTGGACCAGTATTAAATAGTGTTACAGTAAGAGACAGCGTTAAAATGTTAACCATAGTCCTTTAGTTCAAAGGTCGCTTTTCTCGCCTTTGCCCTCATGAACTGAAGCGCAGCATTAGGGAGATCCAAAGATTGGCCAATGGCATTTTCAAGTGCTAAAATAGCAAGCAATGTTGGTCTCTCATTGGCCATCATCGTTTGAAAATATGGTTTAATGAGCCAGAGCTTCAAGGCAAGGGTGGCTCTGTCCACCACCTTCTGTTGCGCTGCTGGGCACCAAGTTCCTGGCGGCCAATATGTGAAGCTAGGAGTAGAGAGTGGGGTGGCAAGTGGCGGCAGGACTTTTGCCACCAGGGTCAAGCTGCCCAACTTCCTCCTCGTACCACTGGGCCGCAGTCGCCTTCAGGTAACCCAGGAACTAAGGCAGGAATAGGGCGAGGAAGCAAGTAAAGCTGAGCAAGGAAGGCAAAAGTTAATCTTGCCTTCATGGGCCGCTCACAATGATGTCC
>NW_020689850.1:0-1747 GCF_002925995.2 Terrapene triunguis
GCTCCCTCCCACCCGCGCTTCAAGCCATTCGGTGGAGCGCGGGTCCGCTGCTCTATCTTGGCGTTTATCTTTCCGCCACGCATCCTTCTCCGCCGGAGAACTGGCGGGATTTGGAGGCCAGGGTGGGTGAGCGGTTGCGGAGATGGACAGGACTGCTCCGGTGTCTCTCCCTGCGAGGAAGGGCGCTGGTGCTGAACCAGCTCGTCCTGTCCATGCTTTGGCACCGACTCAACACCCTAAGCCCGGCCCCGGGGATCCTGGCCAGGCTCCAGAGGATGGCCCTGGAGTTTTTCTGGCCGGGACTGCACTGGGTCTCTGCAGGGGTTCTGAGTCTCCCCCTGGAAGAGGGGGGGACAGGGCCTGGTCTGTCTACGTAGCCAGGTCCATGTCTTCCGCCTCCAGGCCCTGCAGAGGCTCCTTTATGGTGCTGGTAGTCCGGCATGGAGCACGTTAGCGCACGCCTTCCTTCGCCGCCTCCGAGGGCTCCGATACGACCGGCAGCTCCTTTTTCTTCACCCGAGAGGTCTTCCGCGAGACCTCTCGGAGCTGCCGATCTTCTACCAGGACCTTCTCCGGACCTGGAAGCTTTTCTCGGCGACCAGGTCCACTGTGGCCACCGAGGGTGAGGATCTCCTCGCGGAGCCCCTGCTGCACAATCCCGATCTCCGTGTGCAGGTGGCGGAGTCACCCTCGGTGAGCCGGAGGTTGGTCCTGGCGGAAACCACCAGGGTCGGAGACCTCCTGGACTACACCAGAAGGGACTGGGTGGATCCCCGCACGCTTGGTCGGCGCATGGGGCTCTCCACCCTTACGACCCCTCTGCGTGTACTCCGGGAGGTGGGCGCTGCGTTGTCACCTCCCGCTCTCGACTTCCTGTGGCAGACCCTGCGGGAAGGCGCTCCCCGCCCACCCCTCACCCCGGGCCCTCCGGATCTTTTTATTGGGCCCCTGTCCCGTGAGCCCCCCCGGCTCTTCCGATCCCATAACCCGAACCGGCTGCACGCTTTGCAACCGGTCCGGTTTCGAACCGCACCTAGAGTCCACCTGTACACGCTCGTGCTCCACACGTTACATTTTCTCACCCTCGTGTCCCGCCCCGATACCAAATGGCGGGACTACCTACTACCTGTAGAGGGTGAGAAACCCCGGTGGGCCAGTCTTTATTCCACCTTGGTTCCACGGCCCGCCGGAGACATTGGATGGCGGCTCCTTCACGGAGCCGTGAGCACGGGCGTGTACTTAGCGCGGTTCACTCCCATTCCCGAGGCCTGCCCATTTTGCGGCCTACGGGAGACCCTGGCGCACGCATACCTCGAGTGCGCCAGGCTGCAACCCCTGTTTCAGCTCCTCCAGAACCTCTTGTTGAGGTTCTGGTTGCACTTTTCCCCACACCTGTTTATTTATGCACACCCTATCCGTGGCCCCACGAAGTCGCGGGATCTCCTCGTCAATCTCTTCCTGGCCCTGGCTAAGCTTACCATCTATAATACCAGGGAGAAGATGTTGACCGAGGGGGTGCTCTGCGACTGTGGGGCCTACTTCCGTAATTTTTTGGTTTCACGTCTCCGGGCGGAGTTCCACTGGGCAGCGTCCGCTGGCTCCCTTACCACCTTTGAGGAGCAGTGGGCGCTGTCCGGGGTTCTTTGCTCGGTGTCCCCATTTGGTTCCCTGATTTTGAACCTTTAACCGTCACCTCACTCCCTGTTTTTTTATCAGTTGTCCCAAGGAATTACTTGGTTTCTGGGTC
>NW_020689851.1:0-3543 GCF_002925995.2 Terrapene triunguis
CCTGTTTTATGTTCTTGGTTATTGAGAACCCCAGGACCTCGAATGGATAGGGATCAATCTGCTAATTCACACAGCCCAGCAGGTGAACCAGTGGGGGGCTGGCACAGTTCACTGAATCCAAACCAGAGAGCAGGAAACGTTTCTCCTTTTGCACCTGTCTGTGACTTGTGGGAAGTAATTACGTTAGCACGGGGGACTTCCTACTGGGAGACAGACGGGGAGGTCTCCCGTAGCCACGAGTAAATCATCCTTGGAGATTTTGAAAAATTATAAATACTTTTCTAATGCAAAGTACCCAACTAGGGGTGACTCTATTGTGGGCCTCCTTGTGGTGGATAAAGATGAACTGATCACTGGACTGGACGTTCGTGGTTGCTCTGGGGCACTGATCATGACTTGACTGTATTCAGTAAGGACCAGTAAGGAGGTTTTGGAACAAATTGATAAATTAAACAGCAATAAGTCACCAGAACCTGATGGTATTCACCCAAGAGTTCTGAAGAAACTCAAATGTGAAATTGCAGTACTACTAACTAACTGTGGTATGTAACCTATCCTTTAAATCAGCTTCCATACCAGATGTCTGGAGTATAGCTAATATGACACCAATGTTTTTAAAAGGCTCCAGAGATGCTCCCGGCAATTACAGGCCGCTAAGGCTAACTTCAGTACCAGGCAAATTGGGTGAAATGATAGTAAAGAGCAGAATTAGACGACACATATATAAACACTATTTGTTGGGGAAGAGTGAACATGGTTTTTGTAAAGGGAAATCATGCCTCACGAATCTACTAGAATTCTTTCAGGGAGTCAACAAGCATGTGGATAAAGGTGATCCAGTGCATATAGTGTACTTAGATTTTCAGAAAGCCTTTGCCAAGGTCCCTCACCAAAAGCTCTGAAGCAAAATGGGATAAGATGGAAGGTCCTCTCTGGGATAGGTAACTGGTTAAAAGGCAAGAAAGAAAGGGTCTGACTAAATGGTCAGTTTTCAGAATGGAGAGAGGTAAATAGTGGTGTCCCCCAGGGGTCTGTACTGGGACCAGTACTGTTCATCATACTCCTATGTGATCTGGAAAAAGGGGTAAACAGTGAGGTGGCAACATTTGCAGATGATACAAACCAACTCAAGTTACAGAGTGGTAGCCGTGTTAAGCTGTATCAGCCAAAAAAATGTGGAGTCCTTGTGGCACCTTAGAGACTAACGAATTTATTTGGGCATAAGCTTTCATGGGTTAAAACCTACATCCGATGAAGTGGGTTTCAGCCCATGAAAGCTTATGCCCAAATAAATGTGTTAATCTCTAAGGTGCCACAAGTAAACCAACTCAAGTTAGTTAATGCCAAAAGAGACTGCAAAGTGTGGCAAAGGGATCTCACCAAACTAGGTGACTGGGCAACAAAATGGCAGATGAAATTCAATGTTGATAAATGCAAAGTAATGCACATTGAGAAACATGATCCCAACTCCACATCTAAAATGATGGGGTCTAAATTAGCTCTTACAACTTAAGAAAGAGATCTTGGAGTCATTGTGGATAGTTCTCTGAAAACATCCGCTCAATGTGCATCGGCAGTCAAAAAAGCGAACAAAATGTTGGGTAATCATTAGGAAAGGGAAAGGGATTGTTACCCCAAAATCTCAGTGTGGAATAATAAGGAGGTGACATATACAACAGGTTCAATTCCTACCAGCATCTATCAGCTGGGAGAATTAGAAATCTGTGTGCCTTCCGCCCATGTTGCATTGAAATAAGGATAGAAAGAATATAACCTTAAACAGAAAGCAGATTTATTAAGGGATAGATACAACTGGGGGAAGATTCACTATGGGGAACACTACAAATACCCATGAATAGATTCCAGCAAGGGGGCATAAAGCCCAGGCCCTTAAACTGTCCCTTGGCTAAACTAATAAATGTCCAAAAAATAATTACTGTCTCTCTTCAAGCTGCAGGTGGAGGACACTGGCAACGGATGGTCCATCTCAGTATCTCTGGAACATCGGAGGATCTGGCTCTCTACTGCCCAAGCAGGAGATCAACCGATCTGAGCGGATAGCACAGCCTTCACTGGATCCTTTGGTGGATTACAGGAGTCAGGTAAGTATCAGAGTCCTTGACAGATGCTAGTAAGCGAAGTCTTGATCTAATGCCGCACAAAGAACCTGGACATGGCTGCCTCGATGGTGGACAGCACCTGCATCACCACTAACAGTCCCTTATACGCTCTCTGAGGCGCGCATTCCTGAGGCACACTCTGACAGGCACCGCTCCCAACCGGTTCCCGCCAGTTCTCTGTCCCTCAGGTTCCGTGAGGAAAACAGAGTTTTGGCGGGAAAATGCCATGAAGAAAGGGTACCATAACGGCGTTCAAACCCTTCCTATCATATGCGCCATCTCGAATTTCTAAACTCCATTTTGAATTGCAGCAACATTCCTAACAGAATATGACCATGTACCAAAATCACCTTACAGGATAGGTAAGAAGACAGAAACGTAATATTGCCTCTCAATAAATCCATGGTATGCCCCATCTTGAATACTGGAGCTGGTCTGAAAAAGATATCCTGGAATTGGAAAAGGTACAGAAAAGGGCAACCAAAATTATTAGGGATATGGAACAGCTTCCGTATGAGATGAAATTAATAAGACTGGGTGGAGTTTTCAGCTTGGAAAAGAGGTGACTAAGGGGGGATATGATAGAGGTCTATAAAATGGTGACTGGTATGGAGAAAGTAAATAAGGAAGTGTTATTTACTCCATCTCATAACACAAGAACTAGGGGGCACTAAATGAAATGAATAGGCAGCAGGTTTAAAACAAAAAAAGGGAGTATTTCATCACAGAACACACAGTCAACCTGGAGAAACTCTTTGCTAGAGGATGTTGTGAAGGCCAAGACTATAACAGAGTTCAACAAAGAACTAAATAAGTTCATGGAGGATAGGTCCATCATTGGCTATTAGCCAGGATGGGCAGGGATACAGAACCATGCTCTTGAAGTGTCCCTAGCCTCTGTTTGACAGAAGCTGGGAATGGGCGACAGGGGATGGATCGCTTGATGATTACCTGTTCTGTCGATTCCCTCTGGGGCACCTGGCATTGGCCACTGTGGGAGGATAGGATTCTGGGCTGGATGGATCATTGGTCTGATCCAGTATGGCTGTTCTTATGACCAACAGAGGGCAGACCCAACCAGCAATATGTATATTTGGTGCACTGAAAGGGTTAACTTTCCAAAGCTGACCAAAATGATTAGTGAAAGTGTTTTGGAGCAAAAGAATTAAACAGAACAATGTGAATGAAAATTGGGAGCTATTGTTTAAGGAGCTTGTTAGATGGGGCATAACCCCCATTACATAATTAGCTGAGCTTGCAATGGCCTTCCACTCAACTCGCTGACGTTTCTCTGTCTGTAAATGTGGTAACCGTTTTTAAATCTAGATCCAATCAATTACAACATGTCAGGGAACATTTTAGGCATCAATGGTCTGATCATTGGGTTGATGGCGGTTAACAAGAGATTCCCATACGGCTCCCA
>NW_020689851.1:3643-6320 GCF_002925995.2 Terrapene triunguis
TCCTCTCTCCCCTTTCTGCCCCTGCATCTTCTGCAAACTTTCAAAGACGGATGCCTCGTGATGGCATTCGCTCGTGGGAATGTTGCCTAGTGGTCAGGGTTTCAGCCCTTCGACATGCGGAGCGGAAGGGCGCGGCAGATGGTGGGGGAGCCCAGGGCCTCCCACAGGGTCTCACCCAGGCCACTCTGAGGGCAACACAAGGGTGTGACACTTCCTACCGGCCAGTTATTGTCCAAAGTTCAGAGTTTATCACAGGAGGCTCTGAAGGGTGTCAGCTCACTGCTTGGCACCTCTTCACAGCTGGGCGTGGCATGGCAGCTCTCTCCCTCTTGGGGTGGCAGCTGCCTCTGTAATGCTGACAGACCCTGGTTGTTGGGACCTCTGGAGCTTAGTGCATGAGCCTCTACAGCATGAGCTAAAAGCCAACTGGCTGTTAGCTAAGACTGTAGAGCAGACTCATTTTATCTTTCTCTCTAAGTGGTCTCGGTGCCACTAGATGGGACACACCACCACACCCAGAAGGTGTGTGGGTTACATACTTCCCCTAGCTGAGGAAGCGCGTCCTGAGCTTCAGAGACTTCCCAGTTGAAATCCCAGATGACCCCTGTAACGATGCGGCCTCTGGTGGGACACTACTGAGAGTATCAATTTAGGACAAATTGCTTGGAGCAGGGCAGTCACAGCCCAAGGCTGGGTGTCCTTTACTATTAAGGCACGCCAAACCAGCCAAACAGAAAGGACTTTGTTTTTACCCCACTGGCTAACCAGAAGTCATACAAACAATTCCCTCAGATACCCCAGTTCCCTTGTATCACCACCAGCACCACTCCTTATGAGGATGAATGGTTATGAAAACCAATACAGAAAAGGACCTAGGGGTTACAATGGACGAGAAGCTGGATATGAGTCAACAGTGTGCCCTTGTTGCCAAGAAGGCTAACGGCATTTTGGGCTGTATAAGTAGGGGCATTGCCAGCAGATCGAGGGACGTGATCATTCCCCTCTATTCGACATTGGTGACGCCTCATCTGGAGTACTGTGTCCAGTTTTGGGCCTCACACTACAAGAAGGATGTGGAAAAATTGGAGAGAGTCCAGCGGAGGGCAACAAAAATGATTAGGGGGCTGGAGCACATGACTTATGAGGAGAGGCTGAGGGAACTAGGATTGTTTAGTCTGAAGAAGAGAAGAATGAGGGGGGATTTGATAGCTGCTTTCAACTACCTGAAAGGGGGTTCCAAAGAGGATGGCTCTAGACTGTTCTCAGTGGGAGCAGATGACAGAACAAGGAGTAATGGTCTCAAGTTGCAGTGGGGAGGTTTAGGTTGGATATTAGGAAAAACTTTTTCACTGGGAGGGTGGTGAAGCAATGGAATGGGTTACCTAGGGAGGTGGTGGAATCTCCTTCCTTAGAGATTTTTAAGGTCAGGCTTGGCAAAGCCGTGGCTGGGATGATTTAGTTGGGGATTGGTCCTGCTTTGAGCAGAGGGTTGGACTAGATGACTTGGTGAGGTCTCTCCCAACCCTGATATTCTATGATTCTATGATTCTAATACCCCAGTAAAAGAAAAAGATTCTCCCGATCCCAAAGGACCAAGCCCAGGTCAATAGACAAGTCAGATCTTACCCACAAATCACGCTGTTGCCAATCCTTTCGAATCTAAAATCTAAAGGTTTATTCATAAAAAGGAAGAAATATAGATGAGAGTTAACATTGTTAAGGGAACAATTACATACAGCAATGGCAAAGTTCTTGGTTCAGGCTTGTAGCAGTGATGGAATAAACTGCAGGCACAAATCACGTCTCAGGAGTACATCCACAGATTTGGATGGGTCATTCAGTCCATTGTTCAGAGCTTCAGTTTGTAGCAAAGTTCCTCCAGAGGTAAGAAGCAGGACTGAAGACAAAATGGAGGTGTTTCACGGGCCTTTTCTATCCTCTGCCATGTGGAAGGATCCCTTTGTTCTTACTGTGGAAAATCACAGCAGCGAGGTGGATTTTGGAGTCATATGGGCAAGTCACGTGTCCATGCAGGACTCAGTTCTTTACAGGTAGAACAACCATTGCTCACCTTGAACGTTCCCAGGAATGCTTCTCATATGTGGATTGGAGTCTCCCAAGGTCCATTGTCAGTTAAGTGTTTCTTGATTGGGCACTTAATCTGAAAATTCCTTTCTCAAGAAGCTGACCAAATGCTTCACTAATGCTACTTAGAATCAAACACAGTGAGATACAAATACATAACCAATACTCTTAACTTCAAATACAAAATGATACACACATACAGACAGCATAATCATAACCAGCAAATTACAACCTTTTCATAGACACCTCGTTTGACCTCCCTTGTACAAGATTTGGTGCAACTATAAGACCTGGGTTGCAACAATGATCTATACGGTAACAGTTCATGTCAATAACGTCACAACCCCCCACTTGTAACACTGACAGACCCCAGTCATCAGCGGGCAAGATCAAACTTGGGACCTCTAGAGCTTAGTGCATGAGCCTCTATAGCATATGCTAAAAGCCATCTAGATCTTAGTTAAGGTTATAGAGCAGACTCATTTAACTCTCTCTCTAAGTGGTCTCAGTGCCATTAGATGGGACAGAACACCACACCCTGGTGCAACAGGAACAGGTCCTCCCTTCCCTCAGGGAGAGGGACCTTCAGGCA
>NW_020689852.1:0-1542 GCF_002925995.2 Terrapene triunguis
AGCATCTCTCTGCTGCTGCCTGAACCTCGCCCAGCAAACCCAGGGTTTGGCTGCACCATGTTCTAACCACAAATGGCTCAGTGGGGAAAACACGTCAGAGGTACGGCAGCAGAGCCGGCGCTAGGCAGGGCCGCCCAGAGGGGGGGGGGCAAGTGGGGCAATTTGCCCCGGGCCCCATAAGAATATAGTATTCTATAGTATTGCAACTTTTTTTTAGGGAAGGGGCCCCTGAAATTGTTTTGCCCCAGGCCCCCTGAATCCTCTGGGCAGCCCTGGCACTAGGCATAACTAAGACGCTCCCACGCTACATCAGCGCAGCTGCAGCGCATCTCCCGTCGGCGTAATTACTCCGGCGTGAAACTTGCATTGCTGGGGGGGCTTTTCACATCCCTGAGCGAGGTAAGTTAGATCGACTTAAGCGATAGCGCAGACCTGCCCTAAGCAGCTCCAGGGCCCCCCTATTCGCTTTTAATTATAAGAACTTGCCTGGTTTAATATTGGGGAGAGGGCAAAGTGTTCCTGCTTAGGGCCCCCAATGGGTTAGCCCTGGCTGTGCCCGGCAGCAGGTCAGGGGGGCCTCACGGGGGCAGGAGCAGAAGCACTCCCTTCTCTAGCGCTTCGGCCACTCTGGTTCTCAGCACCCGTTCCCTTGGTGATGGTTTTCACAGCCTGGCCGCATGTCGCTTCTGGCTAGTACCCATGTGAAAGCCCCCTGGGAGGACGGCTGGAGGGAAAGGACTTACTTCGTCTGGCTGAGCCGGCTCCCCCAGGGAAGGAAGCCACCGAACGCCGGAGCTCCCATGCTACTTCCCTAGTTCGCCCTTTCGCTCTCCGGTGCCTCTGCTTTCATTCTGCACAAGCCCCACCCCGAGCCTGGGCTCACTGCTCACATTGGCGGAGAATCTGAGTGCAGCTGCTGGAGGAGAGAGGGCTTTGTGTGCAAGGCAACTGTGTCTGGGCTGTCCCATCCCCACTCCAGCATAGGCCAGGGCCTGCTCAGCAGAGGGACCGCTCCCTGCTTGGACTGGAGGAGAGGGACCCGGGGTGAGGCTTGGCTGTGGGGAAGCCAAGGCTGTGTGTGTAACTGCCCCGGCAGGATCTGGCCCTAGGCTGGCAGCCGCCAGCAGGACGGAGGGTAACCCACTGGTGAGTGTGTGTTACAGGGGTGCCCCTCGGTGCTGATCCACAGAGGACGGGGGTGCTACAGCCCCCTGCCAAGGGAGGCTTGATTCTTTAGCTCCATTCTTAGGCTCCAGTACACTGCGGAGCTTACAGCGATGCAGCTGCTCATGCAGGCTCTAAGCCAGTCGCTCTCAAACTTTTTTACTGGTGACACCTTTCACACAGCAAGCCTCTGAGTGCGACCCTCCTTATACATGTAAGCAGAGTCAGGATGAGCTCTACCCTGACATCTGGTGGTGAATTATGGCGAGTGTGGAAAAGAACTCCAAGGGCGGATCTTGTTTGCATAGGCACACCCACACGCCTAGCATGAGCCCACAGCAACCAAAAGTGGTTACTTTGGCTGGTGTGGGATCCCCA
>NW_020689853.1:0-1234 GCF_002925995.2 Terrapene triunguis
GCTCTGGACAGCAGTCCGAGCTCGGATGCTCTGACCAGCCACACCCCCGGGAAAATTTGAATTCATTTTCCTGTCTGGGCAGTTTGAATCTCAGTTCCTGTTTGGACATCGAGGTGAGCTCAGGAGCAGTGGCAACGATGCAGAGCTCTCCAGCAGAGATGGCCGTGCAATCTAATAGAAAGAGGGCCCCAGCATGGACTGATCGGGAAGTCTTGGATCTCATCGCAGTGTGGGGCGATGAGTCCGTGCTTTCAGAGCTGCGCTCCAAAAGAAGGAATGCTAAGATCTACGAGAAGATCTCTAAAGCCATGGCAGAGAGAGGCTACAGCCGGGATGCAACGCAGTGCCGCGTGAAAATCAAGGAGCTGAGACAAGGCTACCAAAAAAACCAAAGAGGCTAACGGACGATCCGGATCCCAGCCCCACACATCCCGTTTCTACGAGGCACTGCATTCCATCCTGGGAGCGGCCGCCACCACTACCCCACCCCTGACCGTGGACTCCGAGGATGGGATATTGTCCGCGGCCGGTTCCTCATCGGACATGTTAGCGGACGGGGAAGATGAAGAAGGAGATGAGGAGGACGAGGCAGTCGACAGCGCTGGCAGCGCTGATTTCCCCGACAGCCAGGAGCTCTTCATCACCCTTACTGAGATCCCGTACCAACCGTCCCTATCCCTTACCCCGGACAAAGAATCAGGGGAAGGATCAAGCAGTAAGTGCTGTAAACATGTAAACATTTATTTAAAACAGAACGGGAATATTTATACTATTAACAATGTATGTTTATAAAAGTGCTGTAAACTAGTAAAAAATAATCAGGTACAAAACAGGAATATTTACAAAGGTAACAAATGGGTTTTCATGATTTCTCTGTCTTAGGCTCTTCTCAATTTAGTCCCAATTATTTTAAAAAATTTTCACAATGTCCGTTACTACATGATTCCGAGGCCCAAGACGCTCCACTCCATAGTCCCAGTGCACCTAGGCGAAAATCCGGTCAATGTGGCCGGGGATTGACGAGAAATCCTCGTAGGAGAACTCCTCGTAGGTCTCGTGGAGGTAGATCTCAAGCCTGTTTATGAGGTTCCGGGGTAGGGCGATCTTACTGGGCCCTCCGTGGTAGCAGACATGTCCCCTCCACGCCACAATCAAGTACTCGGGGATCATGGCCCGACATAGCATGGCGGCATACGGCCCCGGTTTCTGCATGCTTTCCCGCAGCATGCGTTCT
>NW_020689854.1:0-1856 GCF_002925995.2 Terrapene triunguis
GAAGAGAAGAATGAGGGGGGATTTGATAGCTGCTTTCAACTACCTGAAGGGGGGTTCCAAAGAGGATGGAGCTCGGCTGTTCTCAGTGGTGGCAGATGACAGAACAAGGAGCAATGGTCTCAAGTTGCAGTTCTGGCTATACTACTTCCCCCTTATCCACTAGGTCAGTAATACTGTCAAAGAAGGAAATTACATTGGTTGGCAATATTCATTCGTGACAAATCCATGCTGGCTATTACTTCTCACCACAATATTCTGTAGGTACTTACAAATTGTTTAATAATTTCTTCCATTATTTTTCTGGGTATCAAAGTTAGGCTGACTGGTCTATAATTTCCCAGGTCCTTCTTGTTTCCCTTTTTAAAGATGGATACTATGTTTGACCTTCTCCAGTCCTCTGGGACCTTCTCAAAGATAATTGCTAATGGTTCTGAGATTGCTTCAGCTTGTTCTTTAAGTACTCTATGGTGAATTTCATCGTGCCCTGCTGACATGATTACATCTAATTTATCTAAATATTCTTTAACCTGTTCTTTCCCAAGGCCAATTTGTGTTCCTTCCCCCTTCTTATTAATAGAACATGTGTCAAGCATCTGATCACAATTAACCTTTGCAATGAAGAAGCAGCAAAATGGGCATTAAACACCTCATAGTTTTTGATCCAGTCAGAGACCTAGTTAAAGCCAATGGGGGTGTCAAGCACCCTTTAAGATTCAATGGGAGAGCAATTAAGTCCCTTTACATGGAAGAGGCAGCTGCAAGTAATGGAGGGAACACCCAAAGCACAGGACAGGTCACAGCAAGGACAGGGGGGTTCCTTGCCTGGAAGCCCTGAGGCTATGATATTGGTTTGACAGCCTGTGTGTGTTAGAGGGAGAAAAATGTGGGAGGAGTAGTTGTTTTCAGGACCCAGGAGTCATAAGGCCAGAAAGGACAAACCGATCATCTAGTCTGACATTCTGTATATCACAAGCCAGCAACGCCACCGAGCACCAGCACATGGAACCCAACAGCTGAAATTAGACCAAAAAACGAGGCAGATCAGGGGTGGCCAACCTGTGGCTCCGGAGCCACATGCGGCTCTTCAGAAGTTAATAGGCGGCTCCTTGTATAGGCACCAACTCCGGGGCTGGAGCCACAGGCGCCAACTTTCCAATGTGCCGGGGGTGTTCACTGCTCAACCCCTGGCTCGGCCACAGGCCCTGCCCCCATTCCCCCCCTTCCCGCCCCCTCCCCTGAGCCTGCAGTGCCCTCATTTCTCCCCCCCCAGAGCCTCCTGCATGCCACAAAACAGCTGATTGGGAGGTGCGGGGAGGGAGGGGGAGGTGCTAATCGGCAGGGCTGCAGGTGGGTGGGTGGGAGGCACTGGGAGCGGAGGGGGGAGCTGATGCGGGGGCTGCTGACGCATTACCGTGGCTCTCTGGCAATGTACATTGGTAAATTCTGGCTCCTTCTCAGGCTCAGGTTGGCCACCCCTGAGGTAGAAGGTCAGAGCTACCTGGGCACAGAGCTCGCTAGGGTGGCCGACTAGGAGGTTTCTGAGCAAGGGAACTCCCTGCTGTTTCATTTCTACTGTATTCGGGGGCTGTGTGAACACTTTGTAGTGAATAAACAAGACTACTCCAAAAAACTGTACCTGACTCACATCGCCGATTTCTCATCCTAATGGAACCAACCCTGCAAGGCCCCAAATAACTGCTCTGGCCAAAGGGGCAGCAGTACTGTACTGCAGCTATGCACCTTAGGGGAGTCCCCCTCAATCTCAAATTCACTGTCATGCGGGAGCAACACACATCTCTATCCAGGGAGAGGCGCACTCTAAGCAACGACCATGACCTTCAAGCTGCAGGAAGCTC
>NW_020689854.1:1956-2726 GCF_002925995.2 Terrapene triunguis
CTCTGGCCAAAGGGGCAGCAGTACTGTACTGCAGCTATGCACCTTAGAGGAGTCCCCCTCAATCTCAAATTCACTGTCACTGCGGGAGCAACACACACCTCTATCCAGGGATAGGCGCACTCTAAGCAACGACCATGACCTTCAAGCTGCAGGAAGCTCTGCACCGGGGGGGGGGTGGGGAAAGAGGGGGAAGGGTGCTGGCAGGGGTATGTGTCTGGGTGCGGGGGGGTGAGGTTCGGTGGGGAGGGGGGTTAAGTATAGGAGGTCCGGATTCATAGGGGTTGGGTGGGCAGGGGGGAGCAGCTCCCCATACAGGCTTGTGAATGTGGTTGTGGTGTTTTCCCAAATTAATGCCTGGCTCCTTTTACCTTCTAATAAGTTTCCTTTTGTTATACACAGACTCAGTGCTTGTGAATGGAGAAGTATTGCCCCTTAGAAGCACCCAGGGGTGGTGTTAATTTTTCCCAGATTACTGGGTGGGGCCTTGAGCCAGTTCTGTTTGTATAGTTAAGACGAACCCCTCGATATTGAATCCGGCCCTCGTTGCGGCCGACTGCACCTGGCAGAAGAGTTACATTATGAATGAGGCCGCCACTTGTTCCGTTAAGGGTGAACCTCAGCAGTGTTGTCCTAGACTCACTGTGAATCGTTTCGAGTGGCTTTATCAGCACTGTTATTCACAGGATTTTGACTGTGCGTTACAATGCGAGAGCCTTGAAACTGTCAAGAACAAACAAAACAGAACACTCAAGGACAAACAAAACCAAACA
>NW_020689855.1:0-4754 GCF_002925995.2 Terrapene triunguis
GACCCGAGAAACAGTGCTGCTGCCCCCAGCCAGGTCTGTACTGGGGAGAGAGCTGCATTAATTAATATGGAAATATACCTATCTCACAGAGCTGGAAGGGACATTGAAAGGTCATCGAGTCCAGTCCCCTGCCTTCACAGCAGGACCAAGTACCGTTCCTGACAGATTTTTGCCCCAGATCCCTAAATGGCCCCCTCAAGGATTGAACTCATAACCCTGTCTTATGCAGGGGGTCAGACTAGATGATCAGGGCTGGCCTTAGAGCCTTTGAAACTATGAATTTATGAACCTAAAGATGGCTGTAACTGCTAGTGTGAAGGTTGCTGCTCCTGTCCAAGAGGAGATGCTTTGTCTGAGGTTTCCTTGGGGAGAGGCACCAGGATCCCTGTTCCCTCTTTCTCATAACCTTCCTTGGACAGAGCACATCACAGGTTCTCCCCTTTTGTTCTCTAACAGGAAACCTCCATCCACCAGATCTGTAATTCCTCCCATCCTCGCACAGTCGCTGGCTACATTTCCTAGCCTGACTCTCACCCCATGGATCTCATGCCTCCTCTGCCATTGGGCAGACATGGAAACAGCAAAGGTCAATTTCTATTTTCTTTGGTCATTGCCTGGGTCTAGTTGCAAAACTGCTTCATTATTAACCCCACTCCTTTGTGCACAGAATGTTGGGACTCTGGGAACAGATGGGGCCAAGCTGAAAACCAATAAACCTCTGTTCCCAGAGAACCCAGTAAAAGGAACAAAAGATTGTCATCGAGAAGGTTTGAGGGTCTGGAAGGATGGATTTGCAGCTGCAAATATGTTGACTTATTCTCAACTATTTCAATATCTGGAATTTATTAGCATGGGGAAAATAATCAGTAAACTTTAAATGAAGAATTTCCCATACTATTTATAACATCAAGTCAGAAGTTTGGCCACCAACAGAATAACAAAGAAATCACACCGAGACCCATGACCAATGTAGGCTACTGTTTATTTAAACCCCTTTCCTGGAAAGGAATTGTAGGGGGGAATTTACACATCTATTGTATATAGCCCAATGGGGGTATAGTAGAATTTGTAGAGAGTTTTGAAGTCTATCTCCATGAGATTATTTCTGAGAGAACTGCCAAGATGACAGCCAGGGGATGGGAGTGGAGCTGTATCACTTTCAATAGCTTAAGATTTATTTCTTCTGCATTATTTGATCTCCTTTATGTGTGTTTCAATCATGTAAACAGATAGATATTGTCTCAATACACATACATTAGCCAATCATTACATGAGACAAAAGGTTTAGATTCACAACTTGAAGGCAATGAGTGAATTAGAACATAACATAACATAAGAACGGCCGTACCGGGTCAGACCAAAGGTCCATCTAGTCCAGTATCCTGTCTACCGACAGTGGCCAATGCCAGGTGCCCCAGAGGGAGTGAACCTAACAGGCAATGATCAAGTGATCTCTCTCCTGCCATCCATCTCCACCCTCTGACAAACAGAGGCTAGGGACACCATTCCTTACCCATCCTGGCTAATAGCCATTAATGGACTTAACCACCATGAATTGATCCATTTCTCTTTTAAACGCTGTTATAGTCCTAGCCTTCACAACCTCCTCAAGTAAGGAGTTCCACAAGTTGACTGTGCGCTGTGTGAAGAAGAATTTCCTTTTATTTGTTTTAAACCTGCTGCCTATTAATTTCATTTGGTGACCCCTAGTTCTTGTATTATGGGAATAAGTAAATAACTTTTCCTTATCCACTTTCTCCACATCACTCATGATTTTATATACCTCTATCATATCCCCCCCTTAGTCTCCTCTTTTCCAAGCTGAAGAGTCTTTAATCTCTCCTCATATGGGACCCGTTCCAAACCCCTAATCATTTTAGTTGCCCTTCTCTGAACCTTTTCCAGTGCCAGTATATCTTTTTTGAGATGAGGAGACCACATCTGTACGCAGTATTTGAGATGTGGGTGTACCATCGATTTATGTAAGGGCAATAATATATTCTCCGTCTTATTCTCTACCCCCTTTTTAATGATTCCTAACATCCTGTTTGCTTTTTTGACCGCTTCTGCACACTGCGTGGACATCTTCAAAGAACTATCCACAATGACTCCAAGATCTTTTTCCTGACTTCTTGTAGCTAAATTAGCCCCCATCATATTGTATGTATAGTTGGGGTTATTTTTTCCAATGTGCATTACTTTAGGGGCAACTCCAAGGGAAATACTATTTATGGAGATATCAATCTAAATTTTACATGAGTTTTGTTATCTTCCCTTTAGGTTCTATCCATGGAAATTCACCCATACTCGTCTGCTGAAAGATAAAACAATGGAAATCTGCCTCCAGAGAACGTGGAAGGCTGACGCAGAAGGGGAACTGAAAGATGCCCACATTCAAATCAAAACGGGATGTTGAGAACTGACTGTTGCAACGCTGGCCCCCACCAGTCCCTAGGACAGGGGTGGCCAAGCTGAGCCTGAGAAGGAGCCAGAATTTACTAATGAACATTGCCAAAGAGCCACAGGAATATGTCAGCAGCCCCCCATCCACTACCCCCCTCCAGCCCCAAGCACCTCCCGCCCACCAGCAGCCCCACCAATCAGCGCCTGGGAATCTGGGAATTACCTTCTGTAAAAACTCATCTTCTTTCGAAAACGTGTGGAAACAGCTGATTCAAGAAGTTGTTGACAGATGGATAGTACGCGTCTATCAGCAGCTCCTTGGGTCACCAGCCGCTGTCAACCAAGCCAGTTGGCAGACTGAAGGCAGGGCAAGAATGCTGAAGCAGAACATTCTTTGCTGTTGGGATACGTGACATCACAATAAACTTATACAGAAACACACCTGGACACCCACCCAGAGAGACACGCACCCACAGAAGCTAGTAACATTTACAACATTGAGAGATGCACCCAAAATCTCTAGGAATTTTGATTTGGGGGAGGGGATCATAGGTGCTGACTGCTGGAGCACCCACGGGGAAAAATTAGCGGGTGCTTAGCACCCACTGGCAGCCAAGCTCTACCCTCCCCCCAGCCCATCTCCCGCTAACCAACTCCGCCCCCTCCCTCCCAGGGCCTTCTGCCTGCCACAACAAACAGCTGTTTGGCTGCATTCAGGACGCTCCCAGTGGGTGGGGGAGGAGCAAAGCCGTAACTCACCCAGAGACGTGATTTTATTAAAAGATTCGGAGGCCCAGAAACACGTTGAAAATGTTCGAAGGCCCTGTGGGAACGAGCAGAGCATTGGGCCTGTGGGATCGATACGATGACTCAGTGGAAGCTCTTTGGGGCAGGGAGAGCTTTGTGTGGCTGGGCAGTGCCTAGCAGAATGGGGCCCCGGGCTCAGTCTGACGGCTGTGCAGCCAGTGGCAGTACAAACAAATAACAATGGGGGGGGGGGAACAAAGCGACACATCTAATCGTTGGGATTTTACACAAAGACCTTTCAGAAGAGCCCCAGACAGTGTCTGAGCTGGCTCGGATGAGGCAGCAAGGGGCAGCGCAGCCTGAGCCAGTGAAACTGCCAATCCCCCAGGGAGCAGTGGAAGCAGGCCCAAGCCGTAGCAAAGAGCAGTTCCTGCCGGGAGACGGGAAGCAGGCAGATTGCAGCTCTGTGGGACAGAGAGTGTCTGTTTGTTCTGTATGTGGACAGCACCTGGCACAATGGGGCTGGTCCCTGAGTGGGGCCTATACCCAATGCTAATAAAAGAAGGGGATTTGTTGGATTACTGGCGAGCTCTGAATCCCCTGAGTGCACAGGTGGCAGGTGACGGGGCAAGCCCTGGACAGACGGGATCTGCCCAGCCAGGGCAGCATGTACAGGATGGGGAAGGGGAAAGGCCATTGGGAGTGTTTTCGCAGAAGCAAAGAAATCGGGGAACCAGCCCAACCATGGCAGAGTGAGGCTGTTCCCTGGGCTAGATCTCCACAGACAGCAGTCATGGGCAGGCTGGGTGGGATGGCCTGGATTCACTTTGGATTGGCACCAGTGTAAATGAGACGAGAATTGTCCCAGAAGGGCCCAGGTACAAGAGTGACAGACACTGTAGGTTTAGCCTGTGAATAAAAAAAATTAGGTGCATTATAAAACAGTAAAATAATCCCCCTGCTCCCCTTCTCCTGATGGGTGACCCCAAGTCTGACCTTGTACCTGTCCATGGGGCATCATCACTGAATGGGGGAGCTGTTAACGAGGCACCACAGGGATTGGCTGTAGCCCCCTCACTATTCAACTTTGTAATTAACCATCTGGAAGTAAATATAAAATCACTGCTGATAAAGTCTGTGGCTAGCACAGCTTGGAGGAGTGGTAAATAATGCTAATGACGGGGAGTTGTACAGAGCAGCCTGGATGGTTTGGTAAACTGGGATTAGTAAAACAAATGCAGTTTAATACAACCAAAAGCCAGGCCCTATAGCTGGGAACGGAGGCTGGTGGCCACACCTAGAGCCTAGGGAACCGTAGCCCGGAAAGCAGGGACTATGAAAAGGATTTAGGGTCATAGAGGACAAACAGCTGAACCTGAGCTTCTGTGAGCTGCTTTCAGGTTAAGCCTGCAGCTTTGGGCAAGTAATTCAGACCCTGGGTCTGTGTTGGAGCAGACGGGCGTGTCTGGCTCAACAAGACAGGGTGCTGGGGTCCCGAGCTGCCAGGGCAGGAAAGCAGGGGCAGAAGTAGTCTTGGCACATCGGTTGGCAGCTCCCAAGGGGCTTTCTGTGATCCAACCCGTCACAAGGGACAAAACACTCCA
>NW_020689856.1:0-3015 GCF_002925995.2 Terrapene triunguis
GAAATTACTGACTTCTAGCAATCAGAGATGGGGCAACCCTGCCAGACCCCTCAGCCATCTGACTGACATAGGGTCCTTCCCCACAGTACATTTTCCAGCACTTTGTCCCATTCAGTTTGAAATGTCCCAAGTGATGGGGTTTCCATACACAATTCCACAGCCTCAGTTCTCAGCGTTAGCAAACTTACTGTTGTCCCTTTGGCCTGAGTGGTTAGCCATTGCGGGACTGTTTCCATTAGGAGAAATTGAGGATGGAGGCACGTATGTTGTCTGGTGCAATCCTGTTTATTTACAATGAGTGCCCACTAAACCCTGCTCTCCTGAACCCAGTGGGAACACACAGCAGGCAGTTTCCTTGGTCACTATTTCCAAGTCTGCCTCTCCAGTCAGTTCTGCACACCAAGGAGTCGTGTCTCTGCTCCCTCAGGGCCACGCTGACAACTGTTTCTCTTCCTATCTGCTGGTGCTCTCCCTCTAACACACACCCAGCTTGCCAAACAGTCCCTTAGCTCCTGCATTTGCAATCAGGGAACCCCTCATGACTTAGCTTCTGATTGGGCCTTGCTACGCAGCCTGTTGCCTTGGACAGTGGCTTCTGTTTCTAGCAAGCTCACTACATGAAGGGTTTAATTGCACCTTCCATTTTAAGCAGGTCTGTGATTGTTTATAGATCAAAGACCCGCTTAGTGGCAGCCAGTACCACCTTCCAGCATAACATTATGTTATTCACTTTAAGTTGTCCTTTTCAGCCCATTACTTCCAGTTATTAGGATCATCCTAAACAATTCCTCACCATTTCTGGTATTAAGACCTGCAAATACTGACTTACAAAATTAAGCCCCTCCTCTTTAGCTGTAGTTTGACACACATACCCTGTTCTCTAGGTACAGTATCTCTTTTTTCATAGTTACTCATTCAAAACAACACTTTGTCCCTTTAAAGGCCACCACAATGTTGGAACCTGGGGATCCCCACTCTGGATTGTGCAACAGGAAAAAAGAGTTGTGCTAAGAGCTGTACCTGTGTGCACACATGCCTGGATTTACCTTGCACTAGGCTGGACACACATTTCTACAGCATCCTTCAGACCAGGATCTCAAAGCATCTAACAGCCACCCTAATTCCTGGAAACTTTCAAAACAAAAAGTCACTCCTGACCTGGAGCTAATCCTGAGGCACTTCTTATAGGAACATAGGAATAGCCAGACTAGCTCAGTCCCAAAATCCATTTCATCCAGCATCTGGCCTCTGACAGTGGCTAGATGCTTCAGAACCCTGCAGTTGGCAGATACAAGATGGAAATCCTGATTCATCGATTCCTGATATTCAGCCTAAATTTTCCTCTGCTTTATTTCATCCTATTACTTCTGATTTTACTAGGTTGGACCATCCAATACAAACTCTTGCCCTCTTTGGTATTTCTTTGATCTCATCTTAACTGTTAATTAGCAAGCAATGCTTATTTCAGGCCTAGTTCTCCTCTCAGTTACCCTCATGTAAACCCCACTAAATTCCCACCAATGTAAATTCTAGTGTAAAGTGAGAGGTGAATGGGGCTGTGACAGTGTACCCCATAAGGCTTTATGGGGAGGGGGGTGCTTATAAATGTATGTATGACATAACTGGAATATGTTTTGTGCTGCCTGTGCCAGGTAACATATCTCCGTAAAGGTTATGGTCTACTATATCTATTCATCCTATTTGTACATATATATATCATTTTCTACTTGAGGTTAAGAATATGGTCTGTATGCTTGCTTGGTTTCTAAGTAAGCTTTGGGAGGCATTTGGTCAGCTTCTTTAGGAAGGTTTCAGAGTAGCAGCCGTGTTAGTCTGTATCCGCAAAAAGAACAGGAGTACTTGTGGCACCTTAGAGACTAACAAATTTATTAGAGCATAAGCTTTCGTGGGCTACAACCCACTTCTTCGGATGCATAATAAATTTGTTAGTCTCTAAGGTGCCACAAGTACTCCTGTTCTTCTTTAGGAAGGAATTCGCCAGGTTAAGTACCTGATGAGGAAACACTTGGGGAACAATGCATCTTGGAATGCTCCAATCCACATAAGAAGTCTTCCTGGAGACATGCAAGATACCATGTGGACAATGGCTTCAGCCTGTAAAGACTGAGTCATGCAGGGACATGTGACTTGCCCAGGTGACTCCAGAACTCCATCTTGGAGCTGGACTTTGCATAGGAGGGAGGAGGGGGGTCTCCTCCCACAAGAGAGAGTCTATTTAAACCTGGGGGAGACCCCTCCATTTTGTTTTCAGCTGGCTAAAGAAGGAACCTCTTCACCCCCCCCCCCCCCGAGGATACTTGAAGGAGACTAAAACAAAGGACAGTAACTACAGGGGGTGTGAGTGATTGCTGGACCCAGGCTAAAAGGAGATTAGCCTGTAAAAGGGAGTGCTCTGGAACTGGTGAGGAAATCATCTGTGTGACGTTGTGCAGTCTACATGGTTTTATAAAAATATAATAATAAGTCAATATAATGTAACTGGGATAGATTTAGAGAAAATACGGTAATAAGTGATATAATGTAACTGGGATATGCTTCATGCAAAAGGTCTCTTGTAAGGTATCATTACAAAGCTTATAATCTACTGAGTATGATAATCTGATTTGTATAAATGTACCACTCTTGTATCTAAAACTAGAAATATAAAACATAACTCTGAGGGCCTATTGTAATTATGTAGAGTGTGGGCCATTAAGGATGGTTTGAAATCTTCATGACTCCCATTGTCTGCAGATGGCTGTATTTACCTTTGAGTCTTCCTGTATATGTGTGTGCTGGCAAGTGAGTAATGAAGTCTTGCAGTGACATGTGATCATGTCACCTGGACTGGAATCCATCTTTAACCTGGTGCTTTTCCAGTGGAGGGGGGGTTGGAAACCCAGAGGGACAAAGGATTCCCGCCTTATGCAAAAGATATATAAAGGGGTGGAAGAGAACAGAGAGGGAGAGGAGCCATCATGGAGAAGCCCCTAGCTAACACCTAAGCTGGAACAA
>NW_020689857.1:0-3680 GCF_002925995.2 Terrapene triunguis
TGTGGCCCATTTCCAGCTGTATATATTGTGAAAAATAAATCATATGAATCTACTTAAACCAACAGGGAATCTGGCCTATTGACATAGTAAATGTAAGTGTTCACAACATTTTTATTTTACTACTTTGGGCTGCACTAAACGTTCTAGTAGTAAAAGAAAGAACTGGCTTTTAACAATGATCTGTTATGGGGTGCTGGAAGACTTTTTATAGTGAGGGTGCTGATGATGGAAACTGTGGAATCACATATTTAATTATTGTTATCACTGCTTCAAGCCAGCTGCCACACCCCTAGGCCCCTTAGTTCCAACACCAGGGATCTGTTATGTCTATAGGCTATTATTATGGCAATGGTATTAGCTGCTTATCTTGAGGATGTCAACTTGCCTTCTAGTTAGTGTTTCTGTTTTAAAAAAAAATGCGCTTGTCAAGAAACCATTGCAAACATACCTTACACCTTTTTCCTCTCTGTGCATTCCTTACATGTATATGTTTGTCAAAAACTGGAATGTGCTGTGGTCTCTGCCTGCACTGTGGCTTTAACATCCGTGTTTGTTCACACTCCGCGCAGACTTCATCCCAATGTAAAATAGCCAACCTTTGAAATAGATCTGTAATTAAACTTTCTGGCAGAACAGTTTTCATAACTGCCTGTAAAGAAATGTGTTGTATTTTGACTTTTGTACCTCTCCATAGGAGTTGGATTTCTTTTTATACCTAGTCCATTTCAACACGAAAGGGGAGGTTTAAAACGGGCTAATTTTTAATTCACTTGTTACCGCTGTTCATCGGCTTTCCTTTTCACAACACGTGGTAAATTGAGTGTGCTCAGTGAACGCTTTCTCCTGGTGACTTATAGTGATGCTACTCCAGGTCAGGGATTCAGTGACAACGATGAGGGTCTATCCCTGGGCCCGATCCTGCATTCTTGTGTACCCCCAAATTCCCATTTGAATTTAGTGCCACTAATGACCTAAAGCCCCGATTCAGCCAAGGTTAAGACTCCCTTTAATTTCACTGAGCTCTGGGTCAGGCCACTACAGCAGATCTATATTAACAGGTGTGTGCCTGGGGGGAGGCGTGTGTTTTTGGTTCGGTTCTGTATACATCCCACCTGGGCACGTGCACAAAACCAGGCTAGTCCTGTCCGGGGGTGGCTGGTGCATCGGGTGGGCTGCACCACTCAGCCGGCGCGAGCCCTGCACGGGCCCGGGGTGCCTGCAACGGAGCGAGCACCGCCTCAGCCCATCTCCCCGCTGCCTCCCGGCGGAGCCGCAGCCTCGGCCCGGCCCCGCAACCGCGCTCCGCGTCCCTAGCAACAGCCGCCGCCCGCTGCCAGACAGCTCCCGACCAGCCTGCGCCCGCTGCAGCGGGGCTCCCCTGGGCTCCCCCCAGCGCTCGGCAGCCTCCGGACAGACGCAGCCAGGCAGGGGCTGCAAGCCCTGGTGGGGATGCAGAAGAAGCCGCCTAGGTGAGGGGGGACAGAGGTGTCTCCCTGGGGATGATGCACCTGTGTCTGCTTGGATCCTCCCTGCCCCTGTGCTGGCTGTGCGCTGCCCGGGGGGAGGGGGGGGGTCCCACGGAAACGGGCCGGACAGCAGTGGGGCCACTGCTCTTCCCTCTCGAGTTTGGGTAGATGAACAGCTCGTGGGAGGGAGGGAGCAGCAGGGGCCCCAGGTTTGTATCATTTTTGGTGGTGCCCAGAACAGGTCCAAGCAGAGCCATCCCGTCCATAGGGCGGACCAGGGCAACCGCCCCGGACCCCGCGCTTCAGGGGTCCAGGGCGGCCTGGGGTGTTAGCGGGGGGCCTGGCACCAGCTGCAGCGAATGACCCACCCCCAGCCCACCCCTTCCCCCAAATCCCTGCCCCACCTCTTTCTGGCTTCCGCCCCCTCCCCCGAGCGATGCTGGGAGCCGGCGGAGCGGGGCGGGCTGTGGCCTGGTCGCTAGCTGCTGCCAGCATCAGGCCCCTTGCTAACCCCCCAGGCCGTCCTGGACCCCGAGTCCCCCTGAAGCACAGGGCCCCCCAAAGCACGGTAAGCCTAAACATTGGTGGAGCCGGCCCAAGTTCCTAAATATTGGTGGAGCACGGGCACCACGGGCCCATATAACTCGCCGCCTATGGGAGAGAGGGCACCAGGAAGGGCCATGTCAGTGGCCCCTGAGAAGCTGAGCCTTATCTGTATACCAGGTGCCTTTATGCCCTGTAGTTTTCTGCAGAGGGAAAACCATTCCTTCCTCTTCCTAGCCCATGAAACATCCTGATCTGATCTTTGCTCAACTGATTCCTTCCAATGCTGCCAACATGATTGTTTATCAGAACCTGGGTTTTATTTTTTTTCCTACCAAGAAATTTTGGCTTTGAATTGGCAATCCAGGAAGGAGTGAGTTTGTACAGGCACACTGGACAGTTGGGGTAAATCTGCATAGATCCATCTAAGTCAATGCAGCTACACCGATATACACCAGTCGAGGTTCTGTCCCCACCCCATTTACAATTCCGTTCATAAATGGAGAGAGGTGACTTACTCTATCCCACCGCCCTCTTACCAGTCAAATACAGTTGGTGATGACATCTTGTTTAATGTTACAGGAGAGTGGGGATGGACAATATATAGACTGCTAGTTGTACTTGATGCCAATCATGTCTTCAGTCAGGAATGTTCCCTATGGGGCTGATGCACATACTGAGACTATTGTAAAAATCATTGGGAGCAAGTATGTCCGGTGCACTGTGGAAAAACCAAAACTGTAAGTATGATGCTGAAGAACTCTATAACATATTAATGTAATTGTTTGTTTCAGGAAGCATCACTGAAGGAATTTGAAATGCTGGATAGGTTTAAGACTACAATAAAAATAAAAACACGACCGCAAATTGTAGCCTATAAGTACTTAGAGCCAAGATTTTTTTTTAAAGTGGGTGATTAATGTTAGGCTCATAAATCCATATGTAAGCATCTAAGTATGCAGCCTGATTTTCAGATTGTGCAGATGTTATTAAATTCCAGTGGAGCTCCTGGGTATTCTGCACTTTTGAAAATCCCACTTCTAACTTTAGGCCCCCGTTTTGAAAACCTTGGCCTAAAAAAGAGACAGCTGGATGACAAATAGGAATTGGCTCCTTAAAAAGAAAATGAAAAGAGAGATCTTAATATCTAACTTCTAAATCTAGCAACAGACAACATTTTATAGTACGTGCAAGTAAAACTAAATAAATCAAGCATTAGTTAGGTAGCATTATAGGCAAAATAGCAGCACTCACAGGAAATGTGATCGTTTTTCTGCAGTTGTGCTTTCAAAAAAACCTCCACCGACTCTCTTTTAAAAACCCAATCCTATATTTTTCTTCGTGAACTAGACTGGAAAATGCGGACACATGACATTTATAAAAATTAATGACTTACCACTGGTTCTTCTCATCTAGTTGATAATATATCACATGTAGTAATTTGATGGTGGTGTTTAGTTAACTTGTTTATTGCGCATAAAAAAGAAGGGTATTAATAATAGATTATCAATGGTAAGAATTTTCCATGAGCATTGCCTTTCTTCCTTTGCCATAAGGGCTGGTCATCAAAAAGAAAATTCAGAAGAATTTGAGTGGTCTGTCTTCCAATTCAGTGTAACCTGCGGTCTTAATTAAAATACATTTGATGATCTCACCCAGTCAGCAGGGAAG
>NW_020689858.1:0-2101 GCF_002925995.2 Terrapene triunguis
AAGCATCTGACTTGCTGTACCCAAACAAAAAGTGAGAACTCAGTTTTCCTCCGACACCTACAGTCCTCAGCTTAAACCTCTCCAACGCATCATCAGTGATCTACAACCCATCCCGGACAATGATCCCTCACTTTCACAGACCTTGGGAGGCAGGCCAGTCCTCGCCCACAGACAACCTGTCAACCTTAAGCATATTCTCACCAGCAACCACGCACCGCACCATAACAACTCTAACTCAGGAACCAACCCATGCAACAAACCTCGATGCCAACTCTGCCCACATATCTACACCAGCAACACCATCACAGGACCTAACCAGATCAGCTACAACATCACCAGCTCATTCACCTGCACGCCCACCAATGTTATATATGCCATCATGTGCCAGCAATGCCCCTCTGCTATGTACATTGGCCAAACTGGACAGTCACTATGCAAGAGGATTAATGGACACAAGTCAGATATCAGGAATGGCAATATACAAAAACCTGTAGGAGAACACTTCAATCTCCCTGGACACACAATAGCAGATGTAAAGGTAGCCATCTTACAGCAAAAAAACTTCAGGACCAGACTCCAAAGAGAAACTGCTGAGCTCCAGTTCATTTGCAAATTTGACACCATCAGATCAGGATTAAACAAAGACTGTGAATGGCTATTCAACTACAGAAGCAGTTTCTCCTCTCTTGGTGTTCACACCTCAACTGCTAGCAGAGCACCTCACCCTCCCTGACTGAACTAACCTCATTATCTCCATACTGATTTATACCTGCCTCTGGAGATTTCCATTACTTGCATTTGAAGAAGTGAGGTTCTTACCCACGAAAGCTTATGCTCCCAATACTTCTGTTAGTCTTAAAGGTGCCACAGGACCCTCTGTTGCTTTTTACAGATTCAGACTAACACGGCTACCCCTCTGATACTTGACCCCATTTCAACCAGGTGACCGTGAATGATATCACTCTCCTGAGGATAACAAAGAGAGATAAGGAATGGATGTTGTCTGCATGCCAGCAAACACCAGGACCATACGCTGCCATGCTTTGTTATGCAATGATTCCAGACTACGTGCTACTGGCCTGGCGTGGTAAAGTGTCCTACCATGGCGGACGGGATAAGGCAGCCCTCCCCAAAAACCTTTTGCAAAGGCTTTGGGAGTACATGAAGGAGAGCTTTCTGGAGATGTCCCTGGAGGATTTCCGCTCCATCCCCATACACGTTAACAGACTTTTCCAGTAGCTGTACTGGCCGCGATTGCCAGGGCAAATCAATCATTAATCATTAAACACGCTTGCTTTTAAACTATGTGTAATATTTACAAAGGTACACTCACCAGAGGTCCCTTGTGTGCCCTCAGGGTCTGGGAGCACGCCTTGGGTGAGTTCGGGGGTTACTGGTTCCAGGTCCAGGGTGATAAACATATCCTGGCTGTTGGGGAAACCGGTTTCTCCGCTTCCTTGCTGTGAGCTATCTTTATTGTCTTCATCATCATCTTCCACGTACCCCGAACCTGCTTCCCTGTTGCGTGTTTCTCCATTGACAGAGTCAAAGCACACGGTTGGGGTAGGGGTGGCTGCACCCCCTAGAATGGCATGCAGCTCTGCGTAGAAGCGGCATGTTTGCGGCTCTGCCCCAGACCTTCCGTTTGCCTTTCTGGCTTTGTGGTAGGCTTGCCTTAGCTCCTTAATTTTCACGCGGCACTGCTGTGCATCCCTGTTATGGCCTCTGTCCTTCATGGCCTTTGAGACCTTTTCTAGTATTTTGCCATTTCGTTTACTGCTACGGACTTCAGCTAGCACTGATTCATCTCCCCATATGGCGAGCAGATCCCGTACCTCCTGTTCGGTCCATGCTGGAGCTCTTTTGCGATCCTGGGACTCCATCATGGTTACCTGTGCTCATGAGCTCTAAGTGATCACCTGTGCTCTCCATGCTGGGCAAACAGGAAATGAAATTCAAAAGTTCGCGGGGCTTTTCCTGTCTACCTGGCCAGTGCATCTGAGTTGAGAGTGCTGTCCAGAGCGGTCACAATGAAGCACCATGGGATAGCTCCCGGAGGCCAATAACGTCGAATTCCGTCCACACTACCCCAAATCTGACC
>NW_020689859.1:0-1054 GCF_002925995.2 Terrapene triunguis
GTTGCCCTGCGACACAGACTCTCTGTCTTTGCTCGGTCTGACTGCAGGCCTGAACCATTAACACTGAGCTAATTTTCCCCTGAACCAAGGTATCCCAGAAGTATCATAGCGAGGGGCGTTGTCTCCCGCCCAGACGGACGGGGAGGGAGCTGCAAACCCCTTACAGCCTCTCTTTCTAGTCTTTCATACTTTTTCTCTAAATATGTCAAAACACAAGCACGCAACCTTACCCCGGCCAAACACAGAAAAATGGGGACGGCGCCGGCAATGGGGACGGGGCATGGAAACCTGTCAAAAACTATATGGTGATGAAAGCTATCGAGCGGTGACCTACTCACATGGGGTTGTCAGGGAGGGGTAGTACCTCTGATGGGGGAGCAGTCGTACTCCTAGGAGTAGCTCATCCACTTTGGTCCCCACTTGACAACACCCAGCTCTCACCTGTGGCTCCAAGTAGCTGTCAGCATGCGACAGCGGCCACACCCCGGAGACCGTCTCGACTGGCGGGCTAAACCAGGTGAGGGTAGCCGATGAGTATGAGACTCTCGGTGAGTTAGGGCCTGTCTACCCATTGCATGTGAAGGCTGGATCCGGCTGACTGAGTCAACCTGGTTCAATGGTCAGGAAGGCGATGACAGCAAGCGTTGTGGAACGCTTAAGAGCACGACAAGACACGTAGGCGTCCTGGTCATCCACTGCGCCCTGCCCTATCTCCAGCCGTCTCGACTTCTGTCCTGCCACTGGATACAGATAGGAACTGGGAAGAAAGAGTGAGGCTGACGTCGCGCAACTCTCCCTCACTTTAATCCAATTCACGCGCAAGTCTCGACATCATTGTGACGGGTTGGATCACAGAAACCCCCTTGGGAGCTGCCACCCGATGTGCCAAGACTACCCCTGCTTCTGTTTTCCCTGCCAGCTCAGGGCTCCAGCACCCTGTCTTGCTGAGCCAGCCACTCCTGTCTGGCTCCAACACAGACCCAGGGTCTGAATCACTTGTCCCAATGCTGCAAGTTTACCCAAAAACAGCTCACAGGAGTGTGCTTGTCTTTAG
>NW_020689860.1:0-5576 GCF_002925995.2 Terrapene triunguis
TTTTTGCGGATACAGACTAACACGGCTGCTACTCTGAAATCTAGATTTACTTGGTTTATCTCCTCCCAGGTTAACACCTTGTTTGTGGTGTCATGATGTGTGGGTGTGAGGTTTTGCCCCTGACCTCCCTGCCCCACACATTTTGGAGGGAAAAGCATTTGCTAAAAGGAAGCTGCAAGTGGGATGGGGGAGATGTTCTGTTGAGAGAACCACGTGAAGGGGAACTACTTAAACTGCTAAATGTTAAGAACTGTCATGTTTTTGTGCTAATTATACGTTAAAAGATAAAATAGGAGCCACTGGTGCTGTCTTTCCAATGAGATGTAAAACAGGTTTTGTGACGGTAAAGAGAGCTAATCTTTAAATCCACATGGAGTACAGAGAGTTGTGAGGCTCTCATTCACGTCAATTTGACAGAGGCATAATATAAAGCCATCTAATGGCATCCCAGCTCATGTTCCTTAGAATTACACTAGAGGAGTGGATAAAACTGAACCACGTTCTAATCTGTTATGCAAATCTTTGCATGACAAGATTTTGGAAATCTCCCAGTGCACCAATTCTCCAGGATTGGATCACAGAAGTTTCAAACTGAAATACAAAATTAAGAAGTGTCTTCTGTGTGAACAGAAAGAATGTCACAAACTGATTATGATCATACAACTTACTCCTGTGAGTAATCCTTATGCAGGCCATCAGACTCACTGATTCAATTCTTACTCACGCAATTACTGTGATCCCATTGCCTTCAATGGCACAGCTGGCGTGAGTATGGATTAAAAGATCAGGCACAATGGAATTTCTGAAATGATTAAATGTATTCACTCTCTCATCTTTCTTTTCTCTTCTGGAAAAGTATCTGTGTCAAGCTAATAATTTTGGGAGAAATGTATTTCTCCTATATTCCTAATCTAATCAATGCAACTAAAGCAGAAAAACTTTATAGGAAGTAACCTGTTGTTGTTTCTAAAATTGAAGAAAATGTTATTTTCAATTTTTTGTATCAGAAAAATTTTGAAGCAGAAAATGTAAATGAAATTTATGAAAAATATTTAAATATAGAATTATGCATACAAACCTATGATCATGCTGTTTTGCAGAAGTGCTAAGGAAGTATTATGCTCTAAAACCCACAGATTGAAAATGACAGATGGTTGTAGTTCTTGTTTTACAGTAGATTTCCAATTTTCTCATTCAAGAATTATCCTGACTTAATAGGATGTTGCAAATTAAAAACAAAAAACAAAAAAACCTCTTAACATTCTTGTTGAAGGGTGAAGGAATAAATTTTCAGGCCACAGTTTAAAAAAAACACACATTCACTAAGGTGTTAAAAATAAAAGTAGCCCAGATCATCCCTTCGAACAGGAAGAACTCAGACTAGGAGGGATATAGGACATGGAGATGACTTAACACTTCCTTGCAGAGGTCCCGCTCCCTCATATTATTCTGTTTAAATGTGGGATGGAGGAGAAAAGGCGGCTAATGCCTTCACAAAAATATTTTAGTTCTCTAGACCTCATCTGATCAAACTGGATCAGTCTGCAATGGGGCCCAGCAGAGTATTAGGAATCACTATGCTGATGATATGCGATGTAAACTAAGATTCTTCTTACCTCTAACAATTTGTGTGTTAGAATTTGATGGCACTTTGATGACACTTTGAGTAGTTTGTAGCAGCAAGAAGCTTAATGTCAGGGGGACACTTTACTAGTACAGCTAATACAGACCTATATGAATGATGTCAGTGAAGTGTGTGCTTTCTTGCAATCCATCACTTACTCAGTCTTTCTTCCAACTGCTAATAATAATAATAATTAATAATAAAAACCTCTTGTAGCCAGACTTTTACAGTATCAACACCAATGTAACTGCACATTTCTGGGAATCAAAATACACTTTCTTTGCCTAATTCACACACATCCTGTTATATGTGCATTAAGTTTACTATTATTTACGTGGTCTCATTTTGTTCACTGTATCTCATGAATGACTCCTGATCTGTGTGTCTGCTTCAGTTTTGTGTAATTTTGGAAACATCCAGACAAAGGTGTCTTGCTTTGAAATAAATATATTTGTAAACAAGTAATATGGGAGTTTGGTTGTCTTGCTGACATTACTCTGGCTCAGCTGTTTGAATGGAAGAAATGCTTTGGCACCAACCATCCTAGAAAAACCTGCCCATATGGATTGGAATAATATTAAAAGACCTGCAAATAAAGTAGTCAGATGACATTCTTTTAAGAAAAAAGGTTTGGAGCCTTGAGGCGCTCAGGAGATAAGTTCTTGATCCTGCACCACTGAAGTTACTGAGAGAGATGCTATTGATTTCATTGAGAGCAGTATCAGGCCCATGGTAGTTAAGCCCCATTTTCCCTCCTCACATTCTGCAACCACTTGGACACGAGTACCCAGAAGTCACCTCCTACAAGACAGGGCCAACAAAGAAAATAACAGAACACCACTAGCTGTCACCTTCAGCCCCCAATTAAAACCTCTCCAGCGCATCATTAGAGATCTACAACCTATCCTGAAAGATGATCCTTTACTCTCACAGATCTTGGGAGACAGACCTGTCCTTGCTTACAGACAACCCCCCAACCTAAAGCAAATACTCACCAGCAACCACACATCACTGAACAAAAACACTGACCCAGGAACCTATCCTTGTAACAAAGCCCGATGCCAACTCTGTCCACATATCTATTCAAGTGACACCATCATAGGGCCTAATCACATCAGCCATACCATCAGGGGCTCGTTCACCTGCACATCTACCAATGTGATATATGCCATCATGTGCCAGCAATGCCCCTCTGCCATGTACATTGGCCAAACCGGACAGTCTCTACGCAAAAGAATTAATGGACACAAATCTGACATCAGGAATCATAATACTCAAAAACCAGTGGGAGAACACTTTAACCTGTCTGGCCATTCTTTGACAGACCTGCGGGTGGCTATCTTAAAACAGAAAAACTTCAAAAACAGACTCCAACGAGAGACTGCTGAGCTGGAATTGATATGCAAACTAGACACAATCAACTCAGGACTAAATAGGGATTGGGAATGGCTGAGCCATTACAAACATTGAATCTATCTCCCCTTGTAAGTATTCTCACACTTGCTTCTTATCAAACTGTCTGTACTGGGCTATCTTGATTATCACTTCAAAAGTTTTTTTTCTCTTACTTAATTGGCCTCTCAGAGTTGGTAAGACAACTCCCACCTGTTCATGCTCTCTGTATGTGTGTATATATATCTCCTCAATATATTTCACTCTATATGCATCCGAAGAAGTGGGTTGTAGCCCACGAAAGCTTATGCTCTAATAAATTTGTTAGTCTCTAAGGTGCCACAAGTACTCTTGTTATTTTTGCGGATACAGACTAACACGGCTGCTACTCTGTAACCTATTTAGGTATCTCCCGACTTGCAACTTGTTCTTTAACAACATGACTAATTTTCATCCCTAGGAAATGGAACCCATTGGTAAGTGTGATGTGTATCCACCTCTGCATGATTCACAGAGGATAGGTTAGGGGTCTGTTACATCTCTCATCTTGAGAGCTTGGCTCTTTAGCTTCAGGTATAGTGGCTCATGCTTTCAGCTCTAGACGTTTCTAGTTCAAGCCCGAGTTTTAACCAAGATGGTGGTCATCTGGGATTCAAATTATTGTAGGCCTCAGATGGTTGGGAAGAGTTTTCTTTGTCCAGGGGAAATTTGTAACCCATTGGTAAATGTATCCCCGTCTGTGACTAATAAATACCTGATTGTGAATCTGCTACAAGGATACAGTACCTGGCTCCTTATCTTATAGGAACTGCCAGGCTGGATCAGAGACAGTTTCCATCTAGTCCAGGATCCTGTCTCCCACAGTGGCTGACCCCAGATGTGTCAGAGAGATGTAAAAACCCCACAATAGGTAGATAATCTGGGATAATCTGCCACCAATAGGCAGATAAGTATGGGATAATCTGCCACCAATATTAGGTCTCATTGTGTTCTCTGATAGATAGAGATTGGTTTATACCCTGAAACAAGAAGGTAAATATAGCTTACTCTCCAAAGATCTCAAAGTATCATTATTCTGATTTAAACAGATGGAAAACTGAGGCACACGAGGGTGGAGTTACTTGCCCAAGTCACCCAGTGGTAGAACCAGGAATAGAACCCAAGACTAGTTCAGTGCCGGATCCATCAATTAAAGTCATGATTGATTAAGACCATCCTCCTACAAAAACGTATGCACCTTGGCTTCACACACATGAGTAGTCACTCGAGTTCCATGACTCTACATACAAGAATAAAGTTAAGTACCTGCATAAATGTTCAACACTCAGGGCACAAGTGGCTGAAAAAGAGAGAGTTGCAGTCAAGTGGGACTGTAAAAATCAGTGACCCTCTATTTTGCAGAGTTTGGGGCATGTGAGAGAAAAGAGACCAAAGCCCCAGTTTTTCAGTTTGATGAATTGCACTATGAAGGGCCCATTTCAGTGGATTTAGATTTCCCTGCTACCTCTACTTGATATGTTTGAACATGTTTATAATATTTCTCCTTTAAAAAGAAATGTAACTGTGCACATTTGTGAAGAGTTGTATTACTTAACTTGGAATATTAACATATTGTTATTGTTCCTCACTTCTGCATGTGAGAGAACTTAGTAATGATGGAATAAAATGCCATTTGTACCCCTTTGTTGGGAATGCTGGCCAATCAGCACCCCTCTCCCCCAGTTGGCCAATGGGTGCCAGAGACTCCTGGGGAAGGAGCTATTGTCCCTTGGTGAGTGTCTTCCTTCCTTGCTGCTGGTACTGTGTCCCTTTCACCACTGGCCCCATCAAATTCCACCACCCGTTCATGTGGGTAGGTGGCATTTTTCAACTATGTAAGTAACATACTCATCTAGTTTCAAGCAGGCAAGGTATACACACAAGGTTAATTATGCTTTACCATTTTGGCACCTTTAATAGAAATAATATTGTAACAGATGAACCTTTTATAGTATCGGTGATCAATATGGTTTGAACAGCTTGGCTTGGAAATGATTAGATCACTTTTTTTCAGTTAGGTGTAATCTGGAAAATATCAGGAAAGAAGAAAGAGAATGTAATTAGTCACCCTACGAAACTTTGTTCAACTGTCATGCTTTTCAAACAGAAATATTGTAGAATTACGCACTTTTGTCTGCTGTGTGCTTTGAAGTGCAATATTTCCTGGGGTAGCTCACATTCAGGATGCCAAGTTTAGTATGATGATGGGTGTAAATTATATGTGCCATATAAACTTATCGGAAAATAGGACTTGTTGGAGCGGCACTGACTTGCATTGGGTTCTATTTGGGTGATGGGAAAATCCTGGCTCAGGGTTATGCCGGACTAAAGGCCTTGTGACTCAGTATTTCACTGCCTGACTGATTTTTGCAGCAGGCCAGGCATACACCTTGATCTTGCAAAGACAAATGCATGGCTTTAACTTTACATGCTGTGGGTAGCCTGAATGAATTCAAGGGGACTATCCATAAAAGTCAACGGCAAAGCTCTTTTGATTTCAGTGGTGAAAGGATCACAAAGA
>NW_020689861.1:0-1218 GCF_002925995.2 Terrapene triunguis
CACACACACACACACACAGCCCCCTGCACTGCGTGTGCCTGGCCCAGAGCCCTCGTGCAAAGCTGGCTCCCTCAAGCCTCACAGCACGACGCTCAGCTGCAGTTAATATTTCATTGCAGTTTAATATTTCAAGCTGATAAATCTTTAAACCCAAGAGGATTTTAAAGCCCTCCCGAGTCCGACCCTGTGAGCATGAGCCAGGGAAGGAAGAGGGCCAGAGGAATCATGTCCCCTATGCCAAGGGACAGGAGGCCAGCGCTGGAGCCATTCAGAACGGGCCTGGGCAGAGTGGTGGGGGCAGTCCAGCAGGACGGGTCTGTGTGGGACATGGGGCACGGCACAGAGCGAACCCGTAACTGACCCCATCACAGCTCAGCAAGCCACCCAGCGCAGTCACAGCCCAGCAGCCCAGCCCGCATCGCTTAGACGCACAAGGGTCCCCGCTGGGCTCGTCCTGCTGGGTCTGGCTCCTGTGGCCCTGGGAAGGTGCGTGTGTCCGTGCACGCATATACACACACTCGCACGTGTGCACATGCAGGCACAGCACGGCTGCCCGGGTTCCCACCTCATTAGCACGCTCCAGCTGGGAGCCCTCCCCTCTCCTCGGAGCAGCAGGCCAGGCGCCGGACCCGGCTGCTGGCAGCACCGCGGCAGGCTGTCAAGGGAGCAGCCGGGACATCCAGCCGAGCGCACGCTCCTGAGTCACCCTCATTAGCACGGGGTTCCCTCCATCGCACCTACGCACGCGCTGTCTCCCAGACTGCCGGACACGGCGCGAGAGGCTGGGAGATCCCCCTGGCTGCGTAGGGAGGGGTACTTAACGCTGCACTGCGCACCTCCCTCCCCACCTCTGCATGCACACGCATCGCACGCGCACAGCACGGAGCCCCAGGGAATGTCCCACTCCATTCGGGGGCTCTCCCTGCTACTGGCACTGTGCAGGGCGTGCTGGTTATATACAAAATGCTCTAGCACATTACATTAGCACATCCCTACTTGTGGGGGCAAGCGGGGGGCTGCTCTCACACTGGGGGTGTTTGTTTGAGTCACTTCTGCTTCCTTGTTTAAGGAGTTTGGGTGAATTTTAGAGCAACAGCCCAGAGCAGGGGGGTGGGGGCACTGCTCTACCTCCTCCCTTCTAAGCCTGGGCTTCCCCTCCCACAGCTCCGTCGGTGCCTCCCAAACCCAACCCGCAGCCCCTGCTAGCCCAGCCCTGGG
>NW_020689861.1:1228-2546 GCF_002925995.2 Terrapene triunguis
CAGCCCCTGCTAGCCCAGCCCTGGGCTCCCCCCTCCCACAGCTCTGCCGGTGTCTCCCAAACCCAAACCCATCCACCTGCTAAGCCCAGCCCTGGGGTCCCCCACCGCCAGCTCTGCCAGTGCCTCTCAACCCGGGACCTTTCCACCCTACCCTGAGTCCTTTCCTGCCCCTCTCTGGCTCCCCCTGCTCCCCTCAGGCCCATGTGGAATACGGCAGAGGCAGGCGGGCTGAGACCATCTCTGCCAGCCAGTCCCAGGGCAGCTGGGCACGGATCAGCCTGCAGATCTCACGGCCTCTAGCTCATTCACACCTCCACCAGCTGCTGCTGGCAGCTTCTCCTAGAGCCGGGGGGTGCCAGCCCCCAGCGCCAGCCCTGCTCCAAGCGGGCCAGGATGGAGAGTGCCCATGTCCCCAGCTCCCGCCTCCGCTCCAGCAAGAACAGCCACAGCTCCGCAGCGCCTGCATTGCCCGCGGCGTGAGGCCCGTGCCATCTCCATGGCAACAGGCTCCTGCACTATCCTGCCGGCTGCCAGCTCAGCCTCCCACGGCCGCGAGGATGGGGGAAGGGGCGTCACGCTCTCCCCTGCTCCATCCCACCGGGCCTGGCAGGGCGGGGGCCACGCGAGGGGGGGGGCCACGGAGCCAGCATCACTCCACGCCACAGCCCAGCTCAGTTCAGCCCTAACTTTCAGCCAGCACAACAGGGCTCCCCAGGGCTGCTCGGCCCGCAGACACAGGAGCGGGAGCCGGTGCTGGGCTCGGCGACCCCCAGGAGAGCCGCTCCCTCCCAGCCAGCCTGGGGGGTGCAGTGTCACGACCCCAGCCAGCCCTATAGCAGGGACCGCTGAGCCACGGGGCCGAGCCGCCAGCAGAGAACGCCGGCAGGAGTGTCAGTGCCCAGGCTACCGGGCTGCAGCCCGAGCCCAGGGCAAGAGTCAATGGCACCCCTGTCTCTCAGCCCTGCCCATGCCCCAGGCCCTCCGGCACGGGGCTCTGTCCGCGGCTTCTTCCCTCTAAAAGCACCCTGGAGCCACTGGCCAGGAAAGAAACCGACCCCAGGATTAGCAGCCACTCATTGCCCGTGGTTGTGCCCCCAGGGCACCAGCCACACCCCAGCCACAGCAGTTAACATTTCCCCAGCCCCACCCACAGGGCAGAGAAGCCCCTGGGCACTGGGTGCAGTATCTGGGCTCTCCCAGAGCGCTCCCCCGAGGACAAGCCCCATGCAGCGAGGTCTGCCAAGTTCCTGGCTCCCATACGGCCACGCCAGCTGCCCTCATTACCCCGCCAGGAATGCACATTAAACCCAACAGCTAA
>NW_020689862.1:0-2315 GCF_002925995.2 Terrapene triunguis
GGCGCACAGGGGAACCGCTCCCCGCCCCAGATCACCTCCACTCTGCCTCCTCCGCTGAGCACACAGCCCCCACTCTAATTCTCCTCCAATCGGCGCCACAAGCCTGGGAGGGGAGAAGAATTAGAGCGGCTTCCGCGGGGGGGGTGGGGGGAGGGCGTTAGCTGCCGTGGAGGGGGGCTCCCCGGGCGGGGTTAGCTGCCGCGGAGGGGGGGGCTCCCGGGGGGGGGGGGGGGGGGGGGGGGTGGGGGGGGGGGGGGGGGGCACGCAAGGTGGAAGTTTCGCCTAGGGCACAAAACTTCCTTGCACCGGCCCTGCGCGTACCCCTGGTTGAGACCCACTAGTCTGAACTTAAGAAAGTAGAAGACTCTGTGAGGTGCCAGCTAAGTGAACAGTCATGTGAGCGGGCTTCTAATTTAAAAGCCCAGCTGGCCAGGTTGCTACAGGTGCTGTGTGTGTTTTATACTTGTGGGGGAGGGGGGCATCTGTAGATTAGCCTGGGCTCAGAGCACAAATGGAGGAAGATTGGCCTGCTGGGCTGGGACTCCTGGGCTCGTTCCGCTCCTTTGCCATGGGCTCCCTGGGAGATGCAGTATTGCCAATCCCATGCATGAGTCAGTCCGGGGAGGGGAGGAACCACCCAAGTGAAGGGGCAGGGGTGGGGAGTGTTGTGCTGTGGCGAGGGCCCTGCATTGCCCTAATCCAGTCCTGCACGCACAGAGGTCATTCCAGGATTTTCCTACCTCTACGGGCCAAAGGTTTGTAGTAGGACTGAGGCTCTTGGAGGGAAGGGGGCGACAGAAGGGCCATGTTATCATTAAAGCTGCTAACGGCTAGTGCTATTTGTGTGGTAGGCGAGTGGTTATTGGAACACTGGGTCATCTGTAACACGGCTGAACTCTCCAGGGCCTCCACGGTCAAACCATGCTACGTTCATTGGGCTGTTCTGAACAGCTGCAATAGCTGGGAAGCCTGGAAGACAGATGCTCTAAGAATCATACATCGGTGCTAGCCCTTGCTTCACTTCAAACACATTCAGGCATGTGCATCACGTGGCAATTCTCCTCGTGCTTTTTTCTGCTTCTCTTATGGTCACTGTCCGCTCCAGAGCATATATTGCACCTGGCATGGCTAACCGTCTGCACAGCCTTTCTCCTGGGAAGAATTTCTCTCTCGCACACTGACACACACACACACAATATATATATATAGAACCCTCACAAGCCCAGTAGATCATAAAGTCTCTGGTGGATTGTCTGTAACTTGAAGTCTTTAACTCATGATTTGACGACTTCAGTAACTCATTCTGGGGCCTGCGACATGCAGGTCAGACTAGATGATCAGGATGGTCCCTTCTCCCCTTAAAGTCCCTGAGTCTATGATTCTTATTGCAGTGGGTTTGAAGGCTTTTGTTAGGCAAGTTCCCCCGAGGATACATAAATAGTCCTCTGTGGTGTGATTAGTGTTCCGGCCCTGGTCATCCATTGGGCCTTATTGCCTTAGCTTTTAATTTCATAATTTAGTTTATTAGGCCTTGTTGAGGCACCCGGACGCCTTTGTGCATGTGGCGACAAACATTCTTGTCATCAATAATATCAGAGGTTCCCAGCGCACTAATGGCGCGCAGGCTGACAAAGTGGTGTCTGGTAGCTTCTTTGGGTTAGTCTTCAAAAGAACATGGATTCAGCTTCCCAAAAAGCTTTAGCCAGAGATTCCCTCCACCGCTCAGAGGCCCCGTGGTGTTACTCCTCTGGCTCACCCACTACACAATCCATCCCATCCCGGGCCAAATTCATCCCTGGTGTAACTCCATGGGCGCCCCTCCTCCACCAGAACCCAGCCTCATTACTCATCCTTCCCCACTTTACTGTTTGCCTCTATTGTTCCAGTGTTTAGCTCAGTGATTGTTCAAGGCTGGATAGTCAATACTCGCCCTCTCCCTTGGTTCCCAGATTGCAGGTTCAGAGTTTTTGAGCTGGCTGGCTGAATTCCTGTTCCCATGACCGGTTTTCAGCCACCAATAGGGTTTAAAAATGGGTAGCAGTCTTCACTTCTTCCCAATGATTGAACTTTCCCTTAGTGCTGGTGGGCCTAAGGATAGAATTTGCAAAAGTGCTCATGTGACTCAGGAGTACCAGTCCCAGGAACAGCTAGGGATCTTGTGCTCCTGAATCATTTAGCTCGCAGTGCTTCTCAAAGTCAGGCCGCCACTTGCTCAGGGAAAGCCCCTGGCGGTCCGGGCTGGTCTATTTATCTGCCGTGTCCGCAGGTTCGGCCAATCGCAGCTCCCACTGGCCGCGATTCGCCGCTCCAGGCCA
>NW_020689862.1:2415-5680 GCF_002925995.2 Terrapene triunguis
GCACATCCCTCGGCCTGCGCCACTTCCCGCAGCCCCCATTGGCCCGGAGCGGCGAACCGCAGCCAGTGGGAGCCGCGATCGGCCGAACCTGCGGACACGGCAGGTAAACAAACCGTCCCGGACCGCCAGGGGCTTTCCCTGAACAAGCAGCGGACTGGCTTTGAGAAGCACTGATTTAGAGTTTGTCTATATGGGGAAAGTTAGTGGCAGAACTATACCAGTATAATTAGACCACTACAGTTATACTGACATAACTTGCCACATGGATGCTCTTATTCCAGATTAAAAGTGTCTTTTCCCACTTTAATTATTAGAGCTGAGTGAATAACTGAGATTTTTGGTTCTCTGGCAAGTCTGAAAAATGAAAAATAAAATTGTTTCAGATGGAACCAGAAAGAAATTTTCTGAACATTTTGGCAAATTGAAAAGTTAAAAAAAAATTAACTTCAGGTCAGACAAAATGTTTCATTTCAACCCCAAATGAAACCTTTTGTTTAGATGTCGAGCATTTTTTAATGATTTTAATTTCTTAAAAATAAAACTAAAGGAAATTTTGAAACAAAACCTCATTTCAAATTGAAAAATTGAAACACGCTTCATTCGGGATGTGTCGAAACAAAACGTTCGGATTTTTTCAGAATTCTTTTTTGTTTTAATTTTAGCTTCAACTGAAACAATTCAACAAAATTGACACGTGGTCACAAAATGCTTCCGTGGCCCCAAATCCCCATTTTCACCCCCCAAAAAAGTTCCATTTGAAAATTGTCTCCCAGCTGTAATAATTATACCGCTTTCAAAGTGACATAAGCAAAACCAGAGAACAGCGAAACCAGAAACCAGCGCTCAGATTCCTGAATCGGCGCGTCCACATGGCGAGCTGTAGTGGAGTAACTCGAGCAGTGTAATGATACCAGTGTAGTTTTGCCGGTAAATTTCCCTTGTAGACAAGCCCTTAGGTACTTTTGAAAATCCTACCCACTACTGCTGCACTCTTGAGGTTGGTAGCTGTGTCCTGCTGTCCCCTTGGTGATGTGCTAGGCTGGAGAGGCCAATTCCCCCAGGGAATGGGACCAGATGCCACCAGCCAAGCCGGCAGAGTCCAAACTGAATTCCAACAACCACTGGTTTATGGAGCGCTGCCTGTTTAATATCTCCTCTCTCGGGCCTGACCCGCATGAGGGCAATACATGCAGAGGCAGCTTCTCAGGTTTGGCTTCTCCGGGACAAGCAAGGAGAACAGAGCCAGGTCTGTGCTTGGCTTGCAGGTAGGCTCTGCTGTCTCACTCAGTCCAGCCATGTGAAGCTCTGCCACTTTCCCACGGAAAAGCACCATACAGCTGAATGTGTCTCCTGGGCGGCATTCAAGCTCTCCGTCTCGCCCCCCGGATCGAGGCCCATCCACCTTGAAACCAGGCGCCTCCCTGCCTTGCTCGCTCAGCCATCCACTTGGCTCTTCCCTCCCCCAGCTGGCTGCATCAGACAATGCTCAGCTTAGCTGAAATGACTGAGATTCAAGTTTAACCCTGCTATCGCTGCCAAGGGCTAGGGCCCCGAAGGGACACAAAACCGGGGCAAAGTCACAGCTCCCAGCCCTCCCAAATGTGCTGACTCACCATGAGGATAGCAGCCTTGGAAATCCCTGAGGCAGAGCTGAGAGATCAGAGCAGGAGATACCGACCCCGTACTGACAGCTGCCCTGTATTTTAATAATGAATAAAACAGGGTGCGACACCTTTCATCCAGGGAAATCAGTGCATTTTATATACATTCATTCATTCATGCTTGTGAGACCCCTCGTGGAATTGGTATTAATAGCCCCATTTTACAGAGAGGGAAACTGAGTCACAGACTCACCATATCAGAGCTGGTAATAGACCACAGGGACCTGATCAGTGCATCCCATTCCATGCATGTGCACAAGTCCCAAAAAAGTCAAATCCTTTGCCAAGGTCTCCCGGCTCCCAGGCCTGCCCTGTAACTTTTACACAACGTCCCCTGCATTTGTGAGTTGATGCTCCTGAACCTGGCTCTTATTTTTCATCTTCTAACTCTTTCTTCTTGCACTTACCCTGGGGAGGAAGTGAAAAAACCGCCAGGGGCCCCAGAGTACAGACATGGCCCCGGGAGTAAGCTAAGGCACCAGTCAGGAGGTAAGACGTGAGATCATGAGAACTGGTCAGACAATGAAAAGTGTTTCTGAGAAAAAGTTTGACAAAACCAAAAAATATCCTTTTTTTTTAAATTTGCCAATTGTTTTTCAATGAAAAGCTGGGGAAAAAATTGGTTATTTGCAAACCAAATTTTCTTCATGCTGCGGGTTTTTGGTTTTTTTAAATTAACCCCCCCCCCCCCCAAAAAAAATTTCAAATGAAAGAATTTCCCCCGAAAAGGCCATTTTTATCAGAAAAAAGTTCGGATGGAAAATTTCGGACCCCCTTCGGTGATAACAAGCCTTCCACGCAGGGCCGGCTCCAGGGTTTTTGCGGCCCCAAGCAGCAAAAAGAAAAAGGAAAAAAAAAGAAAAAGAAAACCACGAGGCAGTGACAGCCAAGTCTGCACACAGACTTGCACCATTTTAACAAAAAGTGTGGTTTGCAACTGGTTTTGCTAAACGGAGGCAAGTTTGTGTGTGGACGTTATTAAACGCGATAAGAGTGCCTCACAGCGCTTTAGCTCAAGTCAGGAAGAAGTTGACTGAAGCTTAGGGGTGGCTGCACTAAGAAAAAGGTGGTTTGGTTTGGGGTTTTTTTAACTGAATGTTAGCAAACAGGTGAAAATCCTAAGGCGAGGACAAGGCTAACTTGCAGTTTTAACATGGGTTAGCTGGTCAAGGTAAATCTTAGGCTCCCCCATCTTGACTATGTTAAACTCCAACTTGCCTTGTCCAGACTAAGGCTACGTCTACACTTATACACTGCAGCTGCACCGCTGGAGCACTTCAACGTAGCCCCTCAGGACAGCGAGTGAGGGAGCTGGGTCAATAGAAGAGCCCTGTCTACGGTAGGGGTTAGGTCGTCAGCTTAACTATGTTGCTCAGGGTGTGGATTTGTCAGACCCCTGAGCGACGTGGCTGGGTTGACGTACGTTTTTAGTGTAGGTCGGGCCTAGGATTTTTAACACGCAGCAGAGACACACAGTCTTTCCTAGGGCGGACATAGCCCCAAGGAGCTGCTACCAATGTAACCAAATCAGCGTAGATAAGGCCTAAGTCTAATGAAAGGGTAATAAGGGAGATGTCAGGAGCTGCCCTTGGGCATCACTAGGG
>NW_020689863.1:0-274 GCF_002925995.2 Terrapene triunguis
TCTTCAGCCCACCAAACCCCGGCTGCTCCTTCCGCTCACAGCCCCCCATTCTTCCACAGTCCCACCGCTCACCCACAGCCCTGCACCTCCACCCTCCACCAGCCCCACCCCCCACACCCATACCCCACAGCCCCACCCCCATTTCCCCATACAGCCCCACCCCCATTTCCCCACACAGTCCCCTCACCCACAGCCCCACCCCCATTTCCCCACACCCCACAACCCTACCCCCCATTTCCCCACACAGCTGCACCCCCACACCTATACCCCATAT
>NW_020689863.1:374-4686 GCF_002925995.2 Terrapene triunguis
CCCCCCCAACTCTGGTTTGGCTCTTTGTATCTCTGCTGCCCTCGTGCTGCTTCCAGAATCAGGCCCCCCCCCAGAGCATTCAGGGGCTGGTTGCTGGGCAGGAGCATGGGGAGTCCTGGCCCCAGCACTAGGGCTGGAGGAGGTTCCTTCCCAACTGAGCCCCCTGCCCCAGCCCCACAGTCCTTAACCAACCCCAGAGCCCTGGCACCCCATGGCCAGGCTCCGAGACCCATTCGACTCTGCAGGAGACAGGCTGTGCTGGGCTAGCTAGGCCTAGAGGGGTTCCCTTCTCCAACTGCCAGTGTCAGAAGCCTTGCTGGGCTCCCAGAGCAGTGACCTACACTTGCATTCGGGGGCACCCCTGGCACCATGAGGTCAGTGCCAATTCCACAGCCCCAGACCCTCAGGGCGGGCACAGACTGACACTCAGGTGAGCCAAGCAGGGCACATGGGGCAGTCCCTGAGTGGTGTCTGGGCAGGGACAGACTGGCACCCCCTGTACCTCTGGCACTGGCGTCCCATGTAGCCCGTGGTGCAGGCATCACACGTGGGCTGTCCGTCCGTGTCCAAGAAGCAGGTTTTCGTGGTCCTGAGAAGAGGATGAAGAAGAGTCATGCCCAGCTCAGCCCTGCCCCTGGCCCAGCCTTGTCCACCCCGCAGCCCACCCCATGGACCGACAGACACAAGACATGGAGTGAGCAGAAGCCCTGTGAGGTGGGACTGCCCCAGGCTGTCAGGGGACGTACTGGCTGGTTGCGTATGGCCTGTGGCATGGGCAGGGCTTGCAGTCCGCTGGGGTCCCTCGTCGGGCGTCGCCATAGTAACCTTGCTGGCAGCGTTCACACCTGGTGCCCTCGGTGTTGTCCTGGCAGTTCTGAGAAGGAAAGAGAAGGAATCTATACATATAAAATGATGGGGTACAAATTAGCTGTTACCACTCAAGAAAGAGATCTTGGAGTCATAGTGGATAGTTCTCTGAATGTGGAGCGGCAGACAAAAACGTGAACAGAAAGTTGGGCATCGTTAAGAAAGGGATAGATAATAAGGCAGAAAATATCATATTGGCTCTGTATAAATCCATGTTACGCCCACATCTTGAATACTGCATGCAGCTGTGGTCACCCCATCTCAAAAAAGATATATTGGAATTGGAAAAGGTTCAGAAAAGGGCAACAAAAATTATTAGGGGTATGGAACGGCTTCCGTATGAGGAGAGATTAATAAGACTGGGACTTTTCAGCTTGGAAAAGAGACGACTAAGGGGGGATATGATAGGGGTCTATAAAATCATGGCTGGTGTGGAGAAAGTAAATAAGGAAGTGTTATTTACTCCTTCACATAACACAAGAACTAGGGGTCACCAAATGAAATTAATAGGCAGCACATTTAAAACAAACAAAAGGAAGCATGTCTTCACACAACGCACAGTCAACCTGTGGAACTCTTTGCCAGAGGATGTTGTGAAGGCCAACACTATAACAGGGTCCAAAAAAGAACTAGATAAGTTCATGGAGGATAGGTCCATCAATGGCTATTAGCCAAGATGGACAGGGATGGTGTCCCTAACCTCTGTTTGCCAGAAGCTGGGAATGGGCGACAGGGGATGGATCACTTGATGATTACCTGTTCTGTTTATTTCCTCTGGGGCACCTGGCATTGGTCACTGTCGGAAGACAGGAGACTGGGCTAGATGGACCTTTGGTCTGACCCAGTCTGGCTGTTCTTATGTTCTTATCTCTTATAGCCAGGCCCTGCCAGCACCACCCTGACGCCCCCTCACTCTCACTGCAGCCCGGCACCTGCCCAGGAACCTGGAGCCCCAGATACCCCACAAGGTGCTGCACAGGTCGCTGGCACCCACTGCCTGTCCCAGGCCAGCCTCATCCCTCAGAGCCAGGGAGCTCACCGAGGGGTCCCTGAGGGGAGCTGGCTGGCATGGCTCTGGGCACAGGCCCTCTGCTCCAAGCCCCACAGAAACCCCTGGGAGCAGCCAGGCCAGGGCAGAGTGCAGGATGTCACATGGCAGGGGACATCCCTGCTGAGTCACACAACGTCCTCGTGGACCCGCCCCAGATAGGGCAGCAGCGCCAGCCATGGGCGGCTCACAGGGGCAGGGCTCACCTGGCAGTCTCCCGTCTCGGCATCACACTCGCCCGAGTGCCCGCTGCAGTCGCAGCGCTCGCAGGTACCCAGGTAGAGGCCGCTGGTGGTGCGAGCATAGCCCACATCGCAGTCCTTGGGGGAGAGAACAGGACCAGTGGGTTCCTAAATCCACCCTCCCCCGGCGCCAGGCACGGCCGGGACCCTCCCCCGGCGCCAGGCAGGGCTAGGACCTTCCCCCGGGGCCTGGGCGCCAGGCAGGGCTGGGACCCTCCCCCGATGCCAGGCAAGGTATGCCACCCCTAGACCCCTCCCTCCAGCTCAGGCCAAGGGAGGGTCTCCCAGGGAGCTTTGTCCTTTGGACTCCGTGCTCAGAATGGCCGGGAGGCTGCGGCCTTTCTTGCTACAACACCGCCCTCCATGCGCCCTGCCCCCTCCCCCCCCAGAGTCAGCGCCAAACACAGCAGCAGAGAGGTTGGTCTGGCACATGGATCAGACTAACTCAGCACGGGCTATGGACCCCCTGGCCCTCTGGTTCCAAATGGGCCGTGCAGCTGTCATGCTGGCATGGGGCACGCTGCCCGACCCCCATGATACGGCTCAGACACTGCCCCGAGGTGACAGAGTCTCCCCAACACTGGGACCGCTCCTTGCCTCCCTGTACGCCAGTGAGGGCCCCATTGCCACCCAGGCCTGGCACCGGCAGGACACCAGCCCCTCCAGCTGGGCTGCCCAGCAGCTGGAGGGAGGAGCAGTGGGCTTGCGCTCCACAGCTGCCATCTAGCGCCAGGCGTCGTCGTCTCTGGACCTGGGAGATGCCCCTGCTGCATGGCTCCCAATGCCACGGAGGAGGCTGCCCCCCAGCCAGAGGGGGCGCTGCTGCCCTGTGTGTGGGGATGGGCTCCTGCCTACTCCAGGGCCAGACTCACCTGGCAGGAAGGGCCGCGGTAGCCAGGGGGACAGGTGCACTCCTCCACCTCCTCCGCGCGCTCCAGGCCAGTGGCATGGGGCACAGCCACGTCCATGTGGATGTTGGAGAGCCTGGGAGACAAGAGGCCAGGAGGGAGCTCAGCATCCGCTTAGAGACAGGCCTGGGCCAGGCTGCCTGGGCACAGGCAGTCCCTGGCCCCGGCCGGGGTCTCCCAAGGGTCACAGCCAGACTTCACGGGATCCCAGGTGAGACGGCGAGATCGAGGGTCACCCTCCATCCTGGAGCCTCTGTGCGTGGGCCCGTCTGGGGGACAGGAGCCTTCCATGCCCACCTGTCCCGGCAGAGGGGACGCACCCCCGCCTTTCAGAGGGGTACAGAGCAGCTTGAGAAGGGGGGTCCCTGGAGCAACCCATGCTGCAGGCAGAGGCAGCTACCGCGGCTGAATTCAGAGCAGCCTCTCTCCTGCTGTCCCATCGCACTGCCCTCTGGCACGTCGGGCCAAGGAACAGCCTCCGACCCCCCAGATCAGCTGGGCCCCACGCCACTGCCAGGGAGGGCCTCCTCCGAGGCTCTGCCAGGGTCAAGAGCAGGAAGGCTTCAGGGGGCAAGAAGGGGGGGAGCCCAAAACTTGCAGCCTCTGGCTCCCCAGCAGGGAGCTGCACTGGTACTGGCAGAAGAGTTTCGGGTCTGGTGCGGAGGGTGTGTCTGTGAGGCTGGGATGGGGGTGCGTGTGTGTGGTGTGTGCACACTTGTGTGTGTGGCATGTCCATGTGCACAGTGTGATGCATGTGTGGTGTGCGTGTGGTGCATGTGTGTGTGTGTATGGTGCATGCGTGTGGGGTATGCACAAGGCTGGGGAGCGGTCATAGCTGGCACCGTGTCTCAGCCTGGCAGACTGGCCCTTTCCCCACAGAACGGGCACAGCTGAGACACCAGCAAAGACGGCTTCTCCCCTGCTCCGAGCCCCCCGCTGCCTCTTGCCAGGCTGGAGCCCGATACCAGGGCCGGTCCCCGGCGCCCACGTTACCTGCTCTCCGCCGGCCTGTCCATGTACGATGCCCGGATCATGAAGAGGTCGATATCGGCCAGCGCCATCAACAGGTGCTCCCGCGTGGCATCCTGCCCATCAGCTCGGCGCCAGGCACGCTAGGGAGGGCACAGCAAACGCCAGAGTGACCGGCCGCTTGCCATCCACATGTGCCACCCGTGCCAGCCCCGCTCCCCGCACACAGGCTACAGCAGGTTGGAGCCCAGGGCGCTCTAGCAGTCACTGCTGCTGGT
>NW_020689864.1:0-869 GCF_002925995.2 Terrapene triunguis
TTTGCGGTCACACCCTGCAGAAGCGAAGCCGTTGCTGTGATGTGGGTGTCCCCGTCCGTCCCCGGGGATCCCATCCCCGTTGCTGTGGGAGCTGTGTCCGGGGACACTGCGAGCCCAGCGGGCGCTGGGCGGACGACCGAGGGCTCACGCCTGTGCCGTCTGGTTGGCGCGCTCAGCCTGTGCCCGGGGTGGGCTCTCCTCGGCCTCCAGGCTGCCCAGACACTCCTTCACCTCGGCAGCCAGCCGGGCCAGGTGCCGCTGGAGCTCGCTGGCCGAGCGGACGCAGCCCCCGATCACCTCCTCCAGCTGCCGCAGCCGTGGGGCGCCCCCGCCCAGGGGGCAGGCGTCGGGGGGCACCGTCGGGTCTGCAACAACAGCACGGCACCGCGTCAGGGTCGCTGCAGGGTCCCGGCCCCTCGGCAGCCTGCCCCACTCCAGCCACGGCCTCATCCCGCGGGGCGGTGATGGGTAGCAGGGTGGGGTACTGGCAAGGCAGGTGGGTGCAGGCAGTATGAGGAGTAGGGCAGGGCGGTGCCCCCCAGCAGGGGGCGCTGTGGGGGCAGGAGAACTGGCCAGGCCGGCGGGTGGGAGCTGCCCAGTGGGGGGACAGGAGAACTGGCCGTGCGGACAAGTGGGTGCCCCCCAGCAGGGGGCGCTGTGGGGGCAGGAGAACTGGCCGTGCGGGCGGGTGGGTTCCCCCCAGCAGGGGGCGCTGTGGGGGCAGGAGAACTGGCCGTGCGGGCGGGTGGGTTCCCCCCAGCAGGGGGTGCTGTGGGGGCAGGAGAACTGGCCGTGCGGGCAGGAGGGGGCTGCCGGGGGGGGCAGGAGAACTGGCTGTGCGGGTGGGTCGGTGCCCCCCAGCAGGGGGC
>NW_020689864.1:969-1521 GCF_002925995.2 Terrapene triunguis
GGGTCGGTGCCCCCCAGCAGGGGGCACTGTGGGGGCAGGAGAATTGGCCAGGCGGGCAGGTGGGGGCTGCCGGGGGGGGCAGGAGAACTGGCCGTGCGGGTGGGTCGGTGCCCCCCAGCAGGGGGCACTGTGGGGGCAGGAGAACTGGCCGTGCCGGAGGGTGGGTTCCCCCCAGCAGGGGGCGCTGTCGGGGTAGGAGAACTGGCCGTGCAGGTGGGTCGCTGCCCCCAGCAGGGGGCGCTGGTGCTGCTTTGCCCCCCACCCCCCCGTGCTCACCTGCCACGTTCAGGGTGAGGCTGCCCTGGGCCTGGTCGGGCGGGTAGAGGATGTAGCAGGTCCACTCCCCGCTGTCGCTGGCCGTGACGCGCTGCAGCACCAGCGAGACGTTCCCGTTCCTCACCTCGTCCTCGGCCAGGCTGAGTCCCGCCCGCGCCGCCCGCACCGCCCCGGCGAACTCCAGCACCGTGCGCCCCTCGTGCCGCCAGCGCACCTGCAGCTGCTCCAGCTCCAGGGGCGGGTAGTCGGCCCCGACGAGGCACTCCAGCACCACGC
>NW_020689865.1:0-2560 GCF_002925995.2 Terrapene triunguis
TGATCTGGCTGAAGATAAAGCGGTTGCTCTAAGTTTGCAGAGGACAAAAGTTGTTGGCGTGGTAACTGCTGCCAGGTCAGTTCTGCAGCGTGATCCGCATCACATGGTAAAGTGGGCTTAGGCCCATGCCTGGAACCCAGAGCACAGGCCGCACTCCCAGGCTGAGGGACAGCACCTTGGAAAGCAGTGACGCAGACCAGGACGTGGGGTCCTGACAAGCCTGCCCAACGTGCGCACCCAGCGGCATGCTGTCACCAGGAGGGCGAACGTGATCCTTGGCTGTATGAGCAAGTAATCCCTGCATTACAGAAACGAAGGGCTGTAACCACCTCAACGTGTCACCACGCCCAGCCCTTGCACTGAAGCAGGACTAAGAAAAGCTGGACCCTCCTTGGCAGGTGTTTGTCCAACCTGCTCATAAAACCCTCTAACGACGGGGATTTCACAACCTCCCCGGATGCCTGTGCCACAGATTAACCACCCTGAGAGTTAGAAAGATTTTCCTAATATCCAACCTCAATCTCCCGGGCTGCAGATGAAGCCCATTGCTTCTTGTCCTGCCTTCAGTGACATGGAGAACAACTGATCAGTCCTCTTTAGAACAGCCCTTCACATAACGAAATTTATCAGGTACCCACCCTTGGTCAGTTTCTTTTGTCAAGACTAAACATGCCCAGTGTTTTAACCTTTCCTCACAGGTCAGGGTTTCTAAACCTTTGATATTTTTTGTTGCTCCCTCTTGGACTCCCTCCTATTGATCCACATCTTCCCTAACATGCAGCACCCAGAACTGGACACCGCACTCCAGCTGGGGCCTCACCAGTGCTCAGTAGAGCGGGACAGTTACCTCCCTTGGCTTACGTACAACACTCCTGTTAATACACCCCCAGGAGGATGAGAGCCTTTTTTTTGCAACTGCGTCATATTGTTCACTCATGTTCAATTTGTGATCCACTGTAACCCCAGACCCTTTTCAGCAGAGCTATCACCTGGCCAGTTATTCCCCCTTTTGTAGCTGGGCATTTGATTTTTCCTTCCTAAATGTAGTACTTTGCACTTGTCTTTATTTAACTTAATCTTATTGATTTCAGACCAATTCTTTAATTTGTCAAGGTTATTTTGAACTCTAATCCTGTCCTCTTAAGTGCTTGCAACCCCTCCTAGCTTGGTGTCATCTGTGGATTTTACAAGCACCCTCTCCACTTCATTACCCAAGTCATGAACGAAAATAGCGACTAGCACCAGACTCGGGACTGATGCATGCACTAGCTCCGCCCTCCCAGTTTGACAGCGAACCACTGATAACTCCTCAGTGAGTACGACTGTTCAGCCAGTTGTGCACCCACCTTCTAGCCCGCATTGCCCTAGCTTGCTCATGAGAATGTCATGTGGGACTGTGTCACAAGCCTTGCTAAAATCAAGGTATCACGTCTACGGCTTCCCCCCATCCGCTAGGACAGTCAAAGAAAAAGGTGAGGTTGGTTTGACATGATTTGTTCTCGACAAATCCACACTGGCTGTTCCTTATAACCGGTTATCCTCTAGATGCTCACAAATGGATGGTTTAATCAATTGTTCCAGTATCTTTTCAGGTACTGAAGTTAGGCTGAATGGTCTATAATTCCCTGGGTCCTCTTTGTTCTCCTTTTTTTAACCTGTCTGCCCTTCTCCAGTCCTCTGAGTTCTCCAAGATCATTAATTGCTAATGGTTCTGAGATGGGGACTGCTAGTTCCTTAGTACCCTAGGATGAACTTCCTCAGACCCTGCTGACTCGAATCCATGGAACTTATCGAACTATTCTCTAACCGGTAACTATCAGCCGGACGAGGGAGGCGGTGTCACCTCTGTAGACGGCCATAGTGAGACTGTTACTAGACGCCGTGTCCAGTTCTGGGGGCCGCACCGCCCACCGGATGCTGAGAACACTTGGAAAGGTTCCAAAGAGCCAGAAGCACGAGTGTCTGTCTGGCACAGCGAGAGCCGGAGGATCAATTGTTTAGTTTCCCAGGGAAAGTTAAGAGGTGACTCGATCGCAGTCAGAGTCCCCACACGGCAGAAAGACTTGAGGGGAGAGGGAACTTTACTCTGAGACAAAGGCAGAACAAGATCCAATGTCTGGAAGCGGAATAAAAAAAAGAGTAGAACTAAGGGTGTTTGTGTTTCAGATACAGTCAATGATTAACCATTGCATGCTGCACCCAGGGACTCTTGGGGGCTTCACAGCAAGGCTGGCCTCTCTCTGCTCTAGCTCCGCTAGCAGTTGAGGAAGTTCTCTGCTCTGTGTGCTGCCGGAGCTCAGCACAGCTGGTTCTAACAGTCCACTCTGGCATCAAGACTCTGAATGGAGCGATCCACTCCCCAGGCTCAAGCACTGCAGCCTCCCTAACAATGAAGGAGGCAGGGCCAGCTCCAGGCACCAGCCTGGCAAGCAGGTGCTTGGGGCGGCCACTCCGGAGAGGGGCAGCAGGTCCAGCTATTCGGCGGCAATTCGGCGGATGGTCCCTCACTCCCGCTCGGAGCGAAGGACCTTCCGCCAAATTGCCGCCACAGATCGCGATC
>NW_020689866.1:0-1088 GCF_002925995.2 Terrapene triunguis
AGCCCCCGTGTCCAGGGTACCCCCTTTCTCCTCCCTTGGAGCCAGGCCTAGTGCCCCCCCCACCCCTCAGTCTGCCCAGTATCTGCCCCATGGCCTCGGTGCCCCGACCCATGCCCGGGCACTACCCCGAGAGGCTGGTGCTACTCTGTGCGGGGCTGGGAGAGTCGCTGCTCTCCTGGGTCTCACTATGCCTGGGGGGTTGGGGAGGGGGGAGGCATTCAGACCCCGGCCCGGCCCCTCCTGGCTCCAGCCGCGCTGACCCCCACCCTCCCCACGGTCCGGCCCGGCAGCACCCACCTGGGCAGGGTGGAGCTGTTCTTCTCCCAGGGCCTCCGCACCGAGTCTGCCAAGAGAGGGGAGAAATGGGTGCCTGGCGCTTTAACTGGGGAGGTCCATGGGGAGAGGGGTCTCAGACACCCACCCCCAACCCCAGCAGAGAGTCCAAGGTGTGAACCCCCCATGCGTGGGCCCCCCACACGCAGGGCCCCGCGCCCCTGGCCAGTGCCAGGCAGCATGATGCCCAGGCGAGGGGCTGCCCGCCCCCGCCCCCCCCTTCATTCAGCTCCCAGCATGCCCTGCTCCACCTGTCCTCCCCCTGGGCATGCTGGGAGCCAGGGGTCTCGGGGGCTGGCCGGGCCCCCTCAACTCACCGCTCGGCAGGCTCGGGGTCCTAGTACCTGAGGGTTCAGCGGCGTCTTGCTGCTGGAGGCAGAACAAGGGGGGGGTGGTCAGTGGGTCTTGCGGCCATGGGCGAGCCCCTCTTCCCCCCCAATGAGCCCCAGGAGATCTCCCTCCCCCCAAGAAGTGGGGCCAGCTCCCTCCTGAACTGCTGGGACTCGGCACCGGCCCAGCCAGGCCCCAGGGCTCAGCCCCCTCCCCAGAAACAGGAGATCCCTGCCCTGGCATGGCCGCGGGACAGGCCCGGGGTGGGGGGGCGGCGGGGAGGGGGGGACGGGACGACACTCACGCTGGAAACGTCGTCATCTTTCTTTGGCCCAGGCTTCTCGCCCGGCAGCGTGGCTTTCCGCCTGCAGGGGGCGACGGGGAGAGCGGGGTTAGCGCCCGCCCCAAGAGTCACCCGCCCCCCC
>NW_020689867.1:0-1923 GCF_002925995.2 Terrapene triunguis
TGGGTACAGGGCACCCCCCGACTATGGGGGGAGCTGTGACATGGGCGGGACTTGCCCAAGGTCACAGAGCGGAAAGAACCCAGGAGTCCTGACTCCCAGCGCCCTCCCTGGTGTAACCACTAGACCTCACTCCCGCCTTATCTGAGATCGAGGTGGGGCAGCCCGGACGCACGGGGTGCGCTGAACAGTGAATGTCTGGGTGGCAAATTCCAAGTTGAGCTGCTTTTAAATGAAAACAACAGCTAGAGATCCAGCGATGGGGAGGGGAAAGGAAAAGGTATCCAGGGGGCTGTGAGCTGGGTTTGGGATCCAGAAGGCGCTGACTCTGGTTCTGGTTCAGGATGCGGCTCAGTTCTGGTTCTAGTTTGGCTTGGATCTGGTTTTGATCCGGATCTGTTTCTGGGTCTGGTTCGGATCGGATTCTGGTTTGGCTCGGATCTTGTTTTGAGCTGGGTCTGGTTCTGTCCCGGTGCTGTGCTGGCTCAGTTCATTCATTCCCACGCAGTGTTCTTGGCTCCGTCGGCTGGGCCGTGGACTCGTGCCGAGGAAAGGTTGAGTTGCCTGCCAGCGTCGGCCGGCCGTCCCTCCCGCTCCCGGCAGCGCCAGGATGCAGCAACGTGGCCCGTGGCCATCCAGGCCCGTGCTGTTGGCTCGGCACCCGTGCACGGGCTGCGCGGGGCTGGGCATGGCACGGGATCGGATGGGAAACCCAGGACAGATGCTCTGTCGGCTGTGTGACGTGGGATTGGTCATTCAGTAGGGGGTGCTCTCCCAATGCAGCCAGTGCTGGCCCCGGTGCAGTGCTAGGGGGTGCTGTGCTGCAGGGAGTGGGGAGGGGGCTCAGTAGGGGGGCGCTTTCCCCTCACAGTCCGTGCTGGCCTCAGTGCCCCAGCACGGTCTCTTCCTCTCCTGAGCACGTTGTTGCGAAGTTACAGCTGCCAAGCCCCAGCCCAGAGCTGGCTGCATTTCAGTGTTGGGTGAGGGATCCCTGTACCAACTAGTCCTTAAAATGCTGTGTGTACCACTGCACAGTTGTGTGTCATAGGTCCCGTACTGCTCCCAGCTGATGGGGATTCTCCATTCTCATTTGGAGCAGGGGAAAAGGGTCTGTCCCTTCCTGTGGCTGCAGTTGATCTGCCCTTTGCCAGGGCGGGCGGGGGCTTCTTCCTCCCCCTCCCGCTGGCTCTCTCGCTGCCTAGGGCACCACCTCCCTCCTTCCACCCATGCCGCTGGGGGGGGGGTGTCTCCCCACCCTTCCCTGCTGCCCCCAACCCTTTTTGGTGCAGGGGAGGGGGCTGGGCAGGTGCGGAGGGCGATTGAGGGCAGGGAAGGGAGTGGTACCAGCCCCTTGCTGGATGAGGGGGGCAGTGGGGCTTCATGCCCCTTAGACCTTGAGAGGCCTCAGGTACAGGGCCCCCTCCTCCCCCTGCACTGCACCCCCTCAGGTGGGGCAGCGGGGACAGAACACTCCCAGCCCTGGGGGGCCGGGAGCTCAGACTTTTTGCCCGCTCGGGTAGATGGGGGGGGGTAGGTGAAAGGGGGTCCTGGGGACCCCCACTCCCAGGCATTTCTAAGAGGCCAAGCAGGCTGGGCGAGGGGACCCCTGCCCAGGGGTATATTGTTTGGAGGGGAGGTAGGCTGGGGAATAGGCTGGAGGGGCCGATCCCACCCCAGGGGGTGGCTGTAGACTCTAAGGGGAGGGGAGGATGTTGCCCCGGAGGGGGGGTGATCCTGCCTGGGAGGGTGGGGCTGGTTGGAAGGGACCTGCTGGGGTTGGAGGGAGGGTTGGTTAGCAGAGTGGCTGGGCTGGAGGCTGACAGCTCCCCCCCCTTCCCCCCCCCCTCCCCGCAGCTCCAGGCAGCCAGGCCTGGCACCCAGCCCGGTGTGCAGAACACGGTGTCCTGGACAGGCTGCCAAGTGCAC
>NW_020689868.1:0-2698 GCF_002925995.2 Terrapene triunguis
GGGGGGGAGCAGGTCTGGGGAGCGGAGCTGGGGCTCTGTGGGGTCGGGCGGACCGGCGCTGAGGCTCGGTAGGGTGTTGGGGAGTGGAGCCAGGGATCCATTGTAGGAAACATACAGGGCTCATTACTGTGGTTGCTGAACATACCCCCTCCCCCCCGTCTCTCTTTGTCTCCAGCCTGGGCTGTGGCCAGCTGGGGGAGGCAGGGGCCAGCTTGGTGGGTGGGGGCGCAGGGGGCGCTTGGGTTGGCTCGACCCACAGGCTAGATGAGGTGGAGGCAGAAATCTCTGTTCCCTGCCCCCCACCCCAACTAGCGCTCTGTGGTGGGGGTGCTGGGAGGGGCAATCCATGGGGAGCTGCCTGTGCTGGGGAGGGTGGGCTGGATGGGGCCTCTGACCAGATAAAGCCCCTAATCCCCTGGGAGGGAGCGTGCAGATGTTTGCTCTGGCCCTGTGCCCCGTGGCTCAGCGCCCCTAATCTGCTGTGGGAGCCCCGTGCCGGATTAGCTGGGCGGAAATCCGCCTGCCGTGGTTAACCCTCAGTGCTCCCGGCTCTGCCCGTCAGCAGGACCTGAGGGGGGGGCCAGGGGGAATGAAAGACTAGGAAACAGGTGGCCAGGGAGCCAAGGGGGCATATGCAAATTACCGCCCAGGGCTGCATGGGGCTGGGAGGGAGCTGTGCCCGTAGGCAGCACCCTGAGCTCAGGACAGTAGGAGCCTGCAGCGAGACGGCCCCTGGGTCCTGGCCCAGAGATTGCCAGGCCTGTACCCAAGCTCTGTTGGGGGGGCTTGTGGCGGCTGCCCTGCAGCTCCCCTTGTGCTCCCCGCGGAGAGGAAGGGTGGCCTTGTGCCTAGCACACTCCTCTGTCCGTTTAGGAGACCTGGGTAGTTCCCTGGTTTGCCGCAGATGTTCTGTTTGAGCTTGGCCAAATCCGACCCATTGCTCCTTTCCAGAGTCAGCCGCCCCATGGGGCCCTGCAGCAGGGTCACACAGTGGGGCAGTGGCAAGAAGGGAACCCAGGAGTCCTGACTCATCCCTGCTCTAACAACAAAGCCACACTCCCTCCCCTGCTGGGCATGGAATAGAACCCGGGGTCCTGGCTCCTTGCCTGCCTCCCTGCCCTAGTTAATAGGTCTCTGGGTCGCAGCTGCTTATCTGGTTACAAGGAACATGGGTGTGGCTGGGGGGATGTGTCGGGGTGGATCTGGGCTGTGTGACTGAAAGCGAGGGTCCCAGCGTGGGGTGTGAGCGTGGGGGGGGGGACATTGTCCTCCATACAGTACAGAATTGTGCTCTCTTCGGTTCTGTCTTACTTATGGCCCCTGTCACCATGGTATCTGGATGCCTCACAGTCTTTATCCCCAAATGCTCCTGTGAGGCTGGGCTGGGCAGGGCAGGAGAGGGCTGGGCAGGGCAGGAGAAGGCTAGGCAAGGCAGGGGCTGGGCCAGGCTGGCCAGGGCTGTCATCCCCATGTCCCAGAGGGGAGCCGGGGCCCAGAGGGGCTGCCTGTCTCCAGGGCCACAGGGGCAGTGGGTGGCAGATCAGGAAGTCGAACCTGCTGTCCCACGGCCCAGGTGAGTCCTCTAACCACTGGGCCAGCCTCCCCCCAACCCCCTTTGTCTGCACCTTGCCCTGAGGCTGGATCCCCCTCCCCCCCCCTGGGTTCATGACCAGATCTGGGGGCTGAGCGGGAGCTCAGAGGGGTGCTGGTGTCCCAGCCGGGTAGTTCTCCTCTCCCCCCAGCCAGGCCAGCCCCAGCCCACCACTTGGGGCTGCAGCTGAGGCTTAAATCCCCGGCTCTGGTCGTGCAGAGACATGGGTGCTGCTGCTGCCCCTCCCTAACGCCGGGGTGCGAACCCCGGGGTGAGGCTCGACTCCAGCTCCGAGAGCTGCGCCCAGCCCCCATCCTCTCTGCTGGCTCCAGAGCCTCTTCACTTCCTGTCCTAAAGTGGGTGGGGGCGCTGCTGGAAGCTTTTGAACAGCTGCCCTGTGAAGCGAATCCAGCTCCTAGGGGCTGGGGAGGAGAGGAGCTAGGACGCTCTGCCCCGAAAGCCGGGGCTGGCCCTGAGTTCCAGCCCTCGCCGCACGTGAGCAGCAGAGCAGCCCCTCTCCTCCAGGACAGGGCCGAGAAGGGAAATTCCTGTCCCGCTAGCGAATGCTGGAACAGCTGCCGGGCTTGGCTGGGAGTGCGATGGCTCAACTGCCCTGGTGACCTTCCAGCGCTCAGCACGGGAGATCGCAACTGCAGGGAGCCGAATCCATCGCCTGCCCCAGCCCCTCCAGGTCCTGGGGCCACTCAGCCTCCACGGGCAGCTTGTGAACTAAGCAGGGCACCTGGCATCCTTGCCTGCATGGGAGACCTAGGAAAACCCAGCTGCTGGGGGGGCTCAGCAGGGGGCGCTCTCCCTTCAGAGCTGAACCTGACGAGGTGCTAGGGGGCGCTGTGCTGAAGGGGTCCGGACAGGGGCTCAGCAGGGGGCGCTGTGCTGAAGGGGTCCGGATGGGGGCTCAGCAGGGGATGCTCTCACCTCGCAATCAGGGCTGAACTCGGCACAGCTCTAGGGGGCGCTGTGCTGCAGGCAATGGATAGGGGGCTCAGCAGGGGGTGCTGTGCTGCAGGGAGGGAGGTCAGCAGGGGGCGCTATGCTGCAGGGAGCGGGGCGGGGGCTCAGCAGGGGGTGCTGTGCTGCAGGGAGCAG
>NW_020689869.1:0-2587 GCF_002925995.2 Terrapene triunguis
GGATTCAATTCTCTCCTCTCCCCCCCCAACAAACTGGGGGAGGAGGGGAACCCCCCCTTCCAGCTGCCTCTGGCCAGACTGCTGGGGGCACTATGAAAATCTAGGAGCCGGGGGGGGGAGGGGAATGTGGCCTGGTTGAATGGGGGGGTTGCCGCCCCCCCAACTGCAGGGCAGGGGGAGGAGATGGGCTTGACTGAGGGTGGGAGGAGGATCTGGTTCTCTCCTCCTCCCCCCCCCCCAAGGCTGCAGCGGGGGATGGAGATTTGGGGGCATGAATCCAGGGCCGTTAATGCCCATTAATGACCAGTGTGAATCCAGACTCTGCCCCCAGTGGGGCTGATCCCCCCGCATGGCTGGATTGTACCCAGATGGGAGAGTGGGGGGGCAGGTGTCTCCTGGTGGAGAATAGAAGGGGGGCTTGTTAGCGCGGACAGCTGTTCTGGGCCCAGCTGCTGCACCCCCATCCCATGGAAAGCAGCTGCTTGGGGGCTCCTGGGTTCTCTCCCCGGTGCCGGAAGGGGAGTGGGGGCTGGTGGGTTAGAGCAGGGGGAGCTGGGAGCCAGGACTCCTGGGTTCTCTCCCTGGTGCCAGAAGAGGCGTGGGGCTTGTGGAGGGCAGGGCTCCCCTAGCCTGCCCAGTGTGACCCTGACCTCTCCCCCTCCCCCACCCCAGCCGGCGGAGGTGAACGCGCTGGTGGCCAAGGACCGTAGCAGCATGTTCGTCAACGGGCTGACGCTCGGGGGCCAAAAGTGCTCGGTGATTCGGGACAGTCTGCACGTGGAAGGGGAGTTCACCATGGACCTGAGGACCAAGAGCACGGGCGGGACCCCCACCTACAACATTGCAGTCTGCATGACCAACAAGAGTGAGTGCCGGACGCCTGGGTCCTCACCCTTGCCCTGGCAGGGGGGCACTGGGAATCGGGGACTGGGGTCTGCTGCCTGGGAATGGGAGCCAGGACTCCTGGGTTCTCTCCCCGGTTCTGGGAGGGCAGTGTGGGCTGGTGGTTAGAGCTGGGGGGCTGGGAGCCAGGACTCCTGGGTTCCCTCCCCGGCTCTGGGAGGGGAGTGGGGGCTGGTGGCTAGAGCAGGGGCGGCTGGGAGCCAGGGCTCCTGGGTTCCCTCCCTGGCTCTGGGAGGGGAGTGGGGGCTGGTGGGTAGAGGAGGGGGGAGCGGGGACTCATGGGTTTCCTGTACGTGCTGGGGTAGGGGTTACCTGAGTGGATCAGATCCCAGGGGCCCATCCGGCCTTTGCTATGAGACTAGCGTCTTCCTCCATCCCCGGCCCGTGGTGGGGAGGGGGCAGCGGGTAGCCTGGGGGGCCCCTCAACCCTCTTTTCTCTCTCCCCCCTGCAGCGATAGTGCTGGTCATGGGCAAAGAGGGCATTCACGGGGGCTGCGTGAACAAGAAATGCTTCGAGATGGCCAATCACTTGAGACGCTCGCAGTATTGACGCCGGCCTGGCACTCCACTGCGGTACTACTGATGCCCACGCTGGCTGGGACCACCCGGGCCCCCGCCCCCCTGCAGGGGTGCGCCCTGCCCCGGGGCCTGGATCAGCCCCCCATTCCTCGCTTTTGGATCTCCACTCTGGCCCACCCCGGCTCTCCGCCACTTTTTCTATCACAAAAATCCTCTTCGTTGCTGCCAAATTTTTTCTGGTTGTTTTAAAAACAAAAAAAAAAAAAAAAAAAAAGTGGTAGGTTTTTTTGGGGGGGGGGGGAAGGGGGAAGAAAAAAAACTATATTGGAACAAAAGAAATAAAAAGGAAATTTGAATAATTCTCAAGGCGTATCTGTGTCTAGTGTCTGCTCAGGGGGTGCTCAGGATGCCTGGGTTCCGGGGCTGGTGGGTTAGAGCGGGGGGGCTGGGAGCCAGGACTCCTGGGTTCTCTCCCCAGCTGGGGGAGGGTGCAGCCTGGGAGGTTCCTGCCCTTGGATCCCCCCCCCCCCCCCGTGCACACACTCCAGGCTGGCAGGAGAGACACACACACAGTCGCGCACCCTCTTAGTACACAGCAGCGTCTGAGTCATGGTGCAGGGAGGGGCATGAACAGCTGGCCAGGGATCTGCCAGAGCTCCAGCCCCAGGGATCCTGCCGGGGGGGGGGGGGGGGAGGCCCCCCCCCCCCCCCCCCTGTGGGGGGGGGGGGGCTGGCCCCTGGCCCCAGTGCAATGGGGCACCCAGGACTGGCTTCCTGCCCATCCCTGCAGCCACGTGTTCCACCAGCAGGGAGATGGAGGCTGGCTCTGGGGCGGTCAGGCCTAGGGGTCGGGCGCTGGGCTGGGGGGTCAGGACACCTGGGTTCTATTTCTGGTCCTTGTGCATGGAGAGGCTGGTTTCCCACCTCCCAGCTGTCTAAGGTGCTTGAGGTGGGGGCGGGGGTGTGTGTGTGCTGTCTGGCATAGGGGGCAACCCGGAGCTGAGCAGCTCCCGACCTTCCCGGGAAGAACCTTGGCGCTGCCAACAAACTCTTCTTAACCGCCCCCCCGCCCACTGCCGGTGAGCGAGCCACGCAGGAGTGTGCGCCTGCCCGCGCCTGCTGCCGGTGAGCGAGCCACGCAGGAGTGTGCGCCTGCCCGCGGCCA
>NW_020689870.1:0-2310 GCF_002925995.2 Terrapene triunguis
GCTGACACCCCCCCTTCCCCCCGCAGGGCTGCACCGAGCGCTTTGTCTCCAGCCCGGAGGAGATCCTGGACGTGATCGACGAGGGCAAATCCAACCGCCACGTGGCTGTCACCAGTGAGCAGCTGGGGCACCAGCCTGGGGGGCGGGCAGGTGCCCTGGGGCCGGGCCCTGGCCTGGGAGTCACCATCAGCCCTGGCCCCCAGGGCTGGGGAGTGGGGGGCTGGGTGAGCGGATGGGGGCTGGGCAATGGCTCACTGCCCGGGGGTCAGGGCAGGCTCTGTGCCCGGGTGGGGGCTCTGTGCCTGGGGGGGGCCGGTGCCAGCAGGCCTCCCACCCCTGCGTCTCCTCCCAGACATGAACGAGCACAGCTCCCGCAGCCACAGCATCTTCCTCATCAACATCAAGCAGGAGAACATGGAGACGGAGCAGAAGCTGAGCGGGAAGCTCTACCTGGTGGACCTGGCTGGCAGCGAGAAGGTGCCAGGGCCGGGGGGCAAGGGAGGCAGAGTGTCCGGGGGTGGGCAGGGCTGGGACCCCCCCCCCATGGGTCCTCCAGAGGCACCGCCCCACCCTGCTTCGGGATCTCTGCCCGGACGCCTGGGTCCCGGGGGAGAAGGCCCTGCAGCCGAGACCCCTCTGGGAGGGCGACGCCCTGCATCGGGACGGGAGTCCCCCAGCCCCCCCATAACCGACACCCGCTCTGCCGGCAGGTCAGCAAGACGGGGGCCGAAGGGGCCGTGCTGGACGAGGCCAAGAACATCAACAAGTCGCTGTCGGCCCTGGGCAACGTCATCTCGGCCCTGGCCGAGGGGACGGTGAGAGACAGACCCCCCCCCCCCCCGCGGGCTCCTTGCAGGGGTGGGATCCCCCTGCCCCCCACCCCAGAGCTGGAGTTCAGGGTCTCCCTCTCGCTCCAACCATGACAGGCTCCCCCCCCTTCTCCTCACCTCCTCTGGGGAACCTGAGCCTGGCTACCTCCTGTGCCCTGGGCACCCCTCTTCCCCCCAGGGCACCCCTCCCATAGCCCTCCTGTGCCCTGGGCATCCCTCCCCCCTAGGGCACCCCTCCCTCCCCCCAGCCACTCTGTGCCCCAGGGTGTCCCTCCCACCCCAGGACACCCCTCCCATAACCTCCCCTCTGTGCCCCTCCCACCTGCCCCGAGGTGCCCCCATGATGCTTCCGGGGTGACCCAAGGTGTCGGGGCAAATCACTCCCACCTGCTCACAGCCTGAGAGCGCCCTGGCTGTGCCCGCCGGGGGAGACCTGCCCAGGCTCTGCCAGCCGCTGGTGGCTCTCACGCTCGGCTGTGGACTCCGCGAGCCCCCCTTGCCCTCTGCAGGCTGGCGAGTCCCCCGGCCACAGGGAGTGCCCGGGGTCTGCTGGGCAGGCACACGTCGGGGTCAAAAACCTGTTACAGACCCTTCCCGCTTTGTCCCAGCGCCCCCTCCCCCCCCATAACTCCCCTCCCACGCCCCTTGCAGAAGAGCTACGTGCCCTACCGGGACAGCAAGATGACGCGGATCCTGCAGGACTCGCTGGGCGGGAACTGCCGCACGACCATGTTCATCTGCTGCTCGCCCTCCAGCTACAACGACGCCGAGACTAAGTCCACCCTCATGTTCGGCCAACGGTACCGGAACATCGCCCGCGGCGCTGCCTGCCTGCTACCCCGGGGGTCCCCCCTCCCTCTGGTGCCAGCCGGTGCCCACCTGCTACCCCGGGGGTCTCCCCGCTCGCTGGGCCCGCAGGCCCCTCCCTGTGGGGCCGCCCGCTGCCCACCCGCTACCCCGGTGCAACTCCCCCACCCACCTGTGTGTGCTGGGCTCTGGCGCTGCGAATCCCCCTGGGGATGGGCCGGGAGCAGCAGGCTGGATCCCCCCCCACCCCACCGCAGCCGGTCACAGTTGTCCCCGACCCGGAAGGGAGCCTGGAGTGGCCCTAAATCCTCTCAGGAGCTGCTGGGGCAGGTGCCGGGAGAGGCTGAGGGCTGGACTGGGGTCGCTTGGTTCCCCATGTCGGGGGGTCCCGGAGCCCGGGGGGGGGGGGGGGGCGGGGGGGGGGGGGGACCAGAGGGGGGCGCTAGGAGGAGTTCAGGGGAAAGCCCAGCTGGAGAGATCATTGCGACTTGGGGATTGACTCCCCGGGGGGCTCTGGCCCCGGGAGGCAGCGCTGCAGAGTGGGGGGCGGGGCTGGTTCGTGGGCCCCACGTGAAAGGGCCCCCTCCCGCCTCCCCTCCAGGGCCAAGACCATCAAGAACACGGCATCGGTGAACCTGGAGCTGACGGCCGAGCAGTGGAAGAAGAAGTATGA
>NW_020689871.1:0-1711 GCF_002925995.2 Terrapene triunguis
AATTCATCCCATCATCCAGATCATTAACAAAGATTGCCCCCAGGACCGACCCCTGGAGAACTCCGCTTGATACCGGCTGCCAACTAGACATGGAGCCATTGATTACAACCCGTTGAGCCCAACAAGCTAGCCAGCTTTCTATCCACCTTATAGTCCATTCATCTATTCCATACTTCTTTAATTTGCTGGCAAGAATACTGTGGGAGACCCTAACAAAAGCTTTGCTAAAGTCAAGATATATCACATCCATGGCTTTCCCCATATCCACAGAGCCAATTAGCTCATCATAGAAGGCAATCAGGTTGGTCAGGCATGATTGCCCTTGGTGAATCCATGTTTACTGTTCCCAATCACCTTCCTCTCCTCCAAGTGCTTCAAAATGAATTCCTTGAGGATCTGCTCCATGATTTTGCCGGGGACTGAAGTGAGACTGACTGGTCTGTAGTTCCCTGGGTTCTCTTTCTTCCCTTTTTAAAATATGGGCACTCTATTTGCCTTTTTCCAATCATCCAGGACCTCCCCCAATCGCCATGAATTTTCAAAGATAATGGCCAATGGCTCTGCAATCACATCAGCCAACTCCCTCAGCACCCTTGGATGCATTAGATCTGGACCCACGGACTTGTGCATGTCCAGCTTTTCTAAATAGTCCTTAACTTGTTCTTTCACCACTGAAGGCTGCTCACCTCCTCCCCATACTTTGTTGCCCAGTGCAGCAGTCTGGGAACTGACCCTGTCTTTGAAGAAGGAGGCAAAAAAAGCATTGAGTACTTCAGCTTTTTCCACATCATCTGTCACTAGGTTGCCTACCGCATTCAGTAAGGGTCCTACTCTTTCCCATACCTTCTTCTTGTTGCTAACATACCTGTAGAAACCCTTCTTGTTACCTTCACATCCCTTGCTAGCTGCAACTCTGATTGTGCCTTGGCCTTCCTGATTACACCCCTGCATGCTCTAGCAATATTTTTATACTCCTCCCTAGTCATCTGTCCAAATTTCCACTTCTTGTAAGCTTCCTTTTTGAGTTTAAGCTCACCAACGATTTCACTGTTAAACCAAGCTGTTCGCCTGCCATATTTGCTATTCTTAATGAACATTGGGATGGTTTGTTCCTGCACCCTCAATAAGGCTTCTTTAAAATACGGCCAGCTCTCCTGGACTCCTTTCCCCCTCATGTTATTCTCCCAGGGGATCCTGCCCATCACTTCCCTAAGAGAGTCTAAGTCTGCTTTTCTGAAGTCCAGGGTCTCCATATTTTGCTACTCTCCTTTCTTCCTTTTGTCAGGATCCTGAACTCAACCATCTCATGGTCACTGCTTCCTGGTTTGCCACCCACTTCTACTTCCCCGACCAATTCTTCCTTCTTTGTAAGCAGCAGGTCAAGAGGAGCACAGCCCCTAGTGGGTTCCTCCAGCACTTGTACCAGGAAGTTGTCCCCAACACTCTCCAAAAACTTCCTGGATTGTCTGAGCATTGGTCTATTGCTCTCCCAGCAGATGTCAATGTGATTGAAGTCCACAAGGTCCTGTGATCTGGAAACTTCAGTTAGTTGTCCGAAGAAAGCCTGGTCTACCTCATGCTTGTGATTCCGTGGTCTATAGCACACGCCCACCATGACATCATGCTTGTTGCTATCTTCTCTAAACTTAATCCAAAGACTCTCACCAGGCTTTTCTCTAGTTTCATACCGGAGTTCTGAGCAGTCATACCG
>NW_020689872.1:0-2811 GCF_002925995.2 Terrapene triunguis
AGCCGGGGCGGGGGCGGGGGTCAGCACTGGGTGAGGGGTTGGCGCGAGCCGGGCCGTTGGCACTGGCGGGAATAGGTTAGCGCGAGGGGGTCAGGTTGGCGCGAACTGCTCTTTGACCTCCCTCCCCCCAGCCTCCTCCCTCCGCCCCCAGGTGAGGGGCGGCCCCGCCCCGGGCAGAGGGGGCCGCTGTGACGCACTCGGGACCCCCCGGGCGCGCGCGAGGGGGAGGAGGGGCCGCCGCGAGCGGGAAGGAACCAACAGCCGCAGCCCCCCGCGCGCGCTCCCCCTCCTCTCCTGGCGCGGGGCCCGCGGGATGGGCCCGTCCGACTCCCCCCCGCGGAAGGGGGGCGAATGGTCCCGTCTCCGCCTCTCCCCTCCCGCCCCCGGCCACTCACAATCTCTCCTCGTCTCCGCTCGGCGCCGCCGCCATTTTCTTCGCAGCGAAGAACCCGCGGGGAATGAGGGGGGGTGGGGGGGGAATAGACCGAGCCGGAGAGGAAACCCGGAGCGACGGGACCCGCCCCTCCACTGCCATTGGACGACGATGCTGTCGCTCACAGCGCCGCCGCTCGCTCATTGGCCTGTGCTGTTGGACCGACGGGCGGGGCCGGCGCGCTCCCGGCGGCCGTTGGAATTGGCGCGAAGCGCTGTCAGTTACAACGTTCTAAAGAGGGCGGGGCTGAGGAAGCGCGCGCGGATCCTGATTGGGCCCCGGGTGCCCCTCTGCTCGCCCATTGGTCCAGTGGCCCATCGGTCACTTTCCAAAGGGGGCGGGGAGCGGCCTCAGACTACGGAGGTTTGAAATTTAACGGTTTTAACGGTTTTTCCCTTTAACCGTCACCACAACCCCCTCCTTCCAGCAGCCTTTCGCGGCGCAGTCGGGGCCACTGCCTCACCCACAGCACCTCCCTGCCGCTCCTCCTCAGTCACCAACCCCTGTGTGGCTATCGCCACACCCACTCCGTGGCCACCCAGTCAGAGAAGGCTGCCCTAGGCCCCCCAACATGGCCGCCGTGGGCCCCTAACATTGCCCCCCCAGTCACGCCAAGGCTGCCCTGGCTCCCCCCAACACGACGGCCCCATCACGCCAAGGCTGCCCTGGCTCCCCCCAACATGGCTGTCCCATCATGTCCAGGCCGCCCCAGTTCCCCCCAACATGGCTACCCCAGCATGCTAAGGCAGGCCTGGCTCCCCCCAACATGGCCACCAAGGCCACCCCGGGCCCTCCAAAGTGGCCGCCCCGGGTCCCTCCAATAAGGTCACCCAGTCATGCCAAGGCCGTCCTGGGCCACCCAACATGGCTGCCCTCTCACACCAAGGCCACCCCGGCTCCCCCCAACATGGCTGCCCTGTTACACGAGGGCCGCCCCAGGCTATCGAACATGGCCACCCCATCAGGGCAAGGCAGTCCCCGGCCCCCCAACATAGCTGCAGTCACATCAAGGCTGCTCTCCCACAACCACCCCCCCAGCCACGGCCACCCACTCAATCCACCACGTCCCCTCCTCCCCAGCACTCTGCAAGTCCCCCATGACTCTAGGGTCATGCCCAGACCACCCCCCCACACCCTGCCCTGGCCTCACAGCCATGATAGCTCTGCTCCATCCCTTCCATCAGCCCTGGCTCAAGGCCTCACAGTCGTGCCAAAGCTGCCCCCCGCCCCCAACTGCCCCAACCTCATAGGGTGGGCCTCGGACACCACTTTGTGCCACGCATGGCTATGGGGGGCTGAGGCCATCCCGCCAATGCAGGAGAAACCCAGCCCCCCAGCTGTGGCACCCGCTGATTGGACTATCAGGGACGCCAACACCCGTACAGACGCCTCAGCGTGCCACCTTGTCTAGCTCAGAGACGCCAACCTCCTGGAGGTGCCCGGCCTGGTCGGTAATAACCCAAGCCCACCAGCAGAGGGCTCTGCTGTCCCAATCGGAATGTGGGCCCTAAGCGGGTATATGGGCCATGCTTGGCTAAGGCGTGAGGCATTGGGGCAAAGGGGGAGAATGACAGGGGGGACTGGGAGCCAGGACTCCTGGGCTCTGTCCCTGGCTCCGGGACGGGAGTGGGGGCGGCCATCCGTGTCCTCAGACAGTGCAGCTGCCCCCGACGCCTTTAGCCCCACACCCCAATGTATCCCCCCGACCAACACCCCCCAGAGCGGAAAGGCCCCGTGTCCCATTCCCTGTCCCCCTGAGCCGGCCAGCCCCTGTCCCTGTCCCAGGTGGATGAGGGGTGGGGTGGGGTGGGGGGACTGCCCACTCCCCCCCCAGGAAGCGCTTGGCAAGATGAGCTGAGCTTTAATTGGCCTCACAACAGCTGTTGCGAGCTAATCCCCCCCGACTTTAATTTCTGCCCGTGCTCTCTGTCCCCACGGCGGGGGGAACACAGGGATTATAACCCCCCCTCACTCACATCTCCCCATCCTGGTGCCTGAGTGTCAGGGCCTGGCCGGGGTGGCCAGCTTCAGGATTGGCCCAGGGGCCCATAAGGCGGGGCTGCCTGGATTTACACCCCCCTCAGTTTGGAGGGGGACGCATCCTGCCCTGATTTCGCTGGATCCCTGCCCAGCCCCTCCTTCCCCACCGAGAGCTGACGAAAGCTGCTAAAAGTGGCGTCCTACCCCTTCATCCAGAGCCCGGGAATGTGGGGCAGGGGGTCACCGCGCCATGGGGGATGGTGCAGCGGGGACGGAAGGGTGATGACCCCAAATAGACTCAGTCCCAACTCCCTGACCTACAGCCCCCTACTAGCCCAGCCCAGCCCTGCCCCCACCAGCTCTGCCGGTGCCCCTCACTCCCGACCCGCGGCCCCTGC
>NW_020689873.1:0-1806 GCF_002925995.2 Terrapene triunguis
TGGGGGATTGGGGAGGGCTGGGAGCAGGTGTAGAAGGGGGTTCATTGCCAGGGGCTGGGGCGATTCCCTGGAGCAGCTTCTGGGGTTCATAGCTAAGCCCCCCTCCCATTCAGATGCAGGACCCCCCCGGGCAAAGAGTGGGGCACTTCCCCGCTTGGTGGAAATCCAAATAGCCCCCATCTTGCCCCCCCCAGGTCCAAAAAGGGGAGATGCCCATCAGGGCCCAGCCCCAGAGCCGCTCCCCCTCCCCCCCACCCTGCATACACCCCTCTCTGGGCAATTCCAGCTGGAGGGAGGTTGGGGGGTGGATTGGGGGAGTTCATTTGACCCAGGGGGTGTCTTGCTGGGACTGAAGATTTCCCCAAGCTGCGAAAGGGCCTGAAGCATTTTGTACCCACTGAACCAGGACGGCTCCCCCGGCGCTGAGATGCAGCCAGCTCTGGGGCTGGGCAGGTGGGGAACAGCCGCACATAACCCCACATGAGCATGGCTCGAGATGGGGCCGCCTCTGGGGCAGAGCAGCTGGACTCACTCGAGGGAGGATTTGGCCAGGACGCCAGGGTTCCCCCTCCCCACCCCTGGGGATAGGAGCCATGGGGTGCGAGTCTTGTTTCCAGTTGGGGAGAGGCTCCTGCTGGCCCTGTCATGCCCAGGTCTGAGCCAACTTTGTGGGGCTGGGCAGGGCCGGTCTCCCCCAGAGCCACTGTCCAGAGGCCTGATAGCAGGGTAGATGGGCCCCTGGGTCTGATCTGGGGGGGGGGGCAAGGGGATACATGGCTCTGATCTGGGCACCCCGACTCTCCCCCCCCATTCAGGACTTCAGCCCTCTGGCCCCAGCCGCCTGCTCCCCCATGGACCCCACCCCCACCCCTCTGGCCATGGGGCTGGGGGAGGGGGTGTGGTATGCAGAGACCTCCCTCCCCCCCGCCGGCCACTCCAGGCCCATTGTCTCTGGCTGACGAGGGGCCAATGGCCCATCCAGCCCCCCACCCCGATCTGAATCACCCAGGGAGGGGCTGGGTGGGTCTTTGTTCTCCAAGAGTTGGGGGGCGAGGAGGGGGGGCCTTGAACTTGATTGGAGGAAAGGCTGGGAGTGGAGGGAACCCGGGGGCCAATGGCGCGAGGGGCCACCCCTCGGGGGGCGACCTTTATAAGGTCTTGAGTAGCTGGGGGGCAGGACAGGACCCACAGAGCGCAGGAGGGGGCAGGCCCAGCACATGGCAGGTATATTGGCGGGGGGGGGGGGGGGGGGCCTGGGGGGGGGGGGGGGTCTAGGGGCTGGGGTGGGGGTCCCAGGGAGACTCGTCTTTCTGGGTGAGGGGTGGGTTGAGATGTAGAGGGGTGAATGGGGAATTGGAGGGAGCTTTGAGCGGGGTGGAGGGGTCTGGGGAGGGGGCTTTGGGCTAGGATCAAGTTGAGAGGCTCTTTAGACCATATGGTGGGGGGGGGGGCTGAACTATGGGTCTGGATATCTCTGGGGGTGTGGAACTGGGAGGGGGGTTAGTGGGGTCTCCCGGGGCTGAGACGCTCTGGTGAGGGGCTAGGAGTAGGGAATGGGTGAGCTGGGGGGCTGGGAAGGGATGGGATTGGGGTCTAGGGGTGACCTGTGGGGCTGGGGATCTATAGGCCAGTGTGGGGCTGTGTGTGTGTGTGTGGGGGGGGTTAATGGGTCCTGGGGGAGCTGTGGGTTTGGGGTCCCAGGCCACTGTGGGGCTGGTGTATGTGTGTGTGTGGGGGTTAATGGGTCCTGGGGGAGCTGTGGGTTTGGGGTCCCAGGCCAGTGTGGGGCTGGTGTGTGTGTGTGTG
>NW_020689874.1:0-1944 GCF_002925995.2 Terrapene triunguis
AGAAGCGAGTGGCCATAGCCCTCTGGAAGCTTGCAACGCCGGACAGCTACCGGTCGGTTGCGAACCACTTTGGTGTGGGCAAATCTACCGTGGGGGTTGTTGTCATGCAAGTAGCCAACGCAATCGTGAAGGTACTGCTCCCAAAGGTAGTGACCCTGGGAAACGCGCAGGTCATCATAGATGGCTTTGCCGCGATGGGATTCCCAAACTGCGGTGGGGCTATCGATGGGACTCACATCCCTATCCTGGGACCGGACCACCAGGCCAGCCAGTACATCAATAGAAAGGGCTACTTTTCAATGGTGCTGCAAGCACTGGTGGACCATCGGGGACGGTTTACAAACATCTACGTCGGATGGCCGGGCAAGGTTCATGACGCTCGCGTGTTCAGGAACTCTGGTCTGTTTAGACGGCTGCAGGAAGGTATTTACTTCCCAGACCACAAAATAACTCTTGGGGATGTGGAGATGCCTACAGTCATCCTCGGGGACCCAGCGTACCCGCTAATGCCCTGGCTCATGAAGCCCTATACTGGCGCCCTGGACACAGAAAAAGAACTGTTCAACTACCGGCTGAGCAAGTGCAGAATGGTGGTGGAGTGTGCTTTTGGCCGTCTCAAAGGGAGATGGAGAAGCTTACTCACTCGCTGTGATCTCAGTGAAACCAATATCCCCATCGTTATTGCAGCTTGCTGTGTGCTCCACAATCTGTGTGAGAGCAAGGGGGAGACCTTTATGGCGGGGTGGGAGCTAGAGGCAAATAGCCTGGCTGCTGATTACGTCCAGCCAGACAGCCGGGCCATTAGAAGATCCCAGCGGGACGCCCTGTGCATCCGGGAGGCTTTGAAAGCTAGGTTCCTGAGTGAGCAGGGCAACCAGTGACTTTTCAGTTTGTGGACAGAAAAGCTGAACCTGCCCCCGTTTCTTTACCCAGTTCATTTTGACTATCCTCTCCACTTACATACCCCCTTCACCCCCTTCCCCTTCCCAAAAAATAAAATCATTTCGATTTTGTTAATGAACACCGTTGTCTGTATTGCTGTTTTCGCGGGAATATTTTAAACCGGGGACGCAGACTGTGGCGGGGGGCGGGTTTAGTGTTCTGATGCAAATGATGCTTCTAAACTCCCGGAATGACAGGCTCCGCACTGGTGGACTGGTTATTTCAATGGAGCCTGCCAGCACTCCTGGGGGGGACTGTGTGTATGTGTCGGCTATGTGACTTTCTGGAAGGGGGGGTAGGGTTACAGATCCCCTGCTGCGTGGATCTGTGAGCCAGGATAAGGACCGCTGCATAAGATCTGTAACCGCCCTCCCCCACCACAAAGTAACAGAGCAACCCCCCCCCCAGAACATGAAAACCACCTCCAAGACTGACCAGGGTAACCAGTGACCGCACTGTGTATGTGTCCTGATGCTGGACCTGACACCGCCTCTGTACCCTGCTAAAGGTCACTGTCCTGTCCAATTACCAAGCCCCTTCCCCCCCTCCAGACAGACTCTCCCTCAAAAGAACCTGACTGAAACAGTAATGAACAGAAACAAACATTTTATTGCGAACCAGACATGAAACGTGGGGGGTGAAACTTGGACGGGGGCTTGTGTGAGGTGGGTAGGAAAGGACTTATGAAATTTTGGGGAATGTCAGCCTTCTACTGCTAGAGCAGTCTGCAGGGGTTGATTGAAAGTTTTAACGGCCCTTGCCGCCCCTCCTTCTTTGGACTTTGGGTGAGGGTGGTGTGGGACTTGGTGGCGGGTGAGGGCGGTTACAGATAGACTGCAGCGGGGCTCTGTCCTCCTGCCTCCGGTCTTGCAGAACATCCACAAGGCGCCGGAGCGTGTCCGTTTGCTCCCTCATTAGTCCAAGCAGCTTTTCAGTAGCCTGTTGGTCCTCCTGACGCCACCTCTCCTCCCGTTCCATGACTGCTCGGTGCATTTGTGACAA
>NW_020689875.1:0-1665 GCF_002925995.2 Terrapene triunguis
AGTTTGGTTCCTGGTATGTTCCTCCCCTTGGTTGGTTTCAACACTGGTGGGGGGGGGGTTGGGGGATTTCAGGGTGGCTGCACCCCCCCTTGTGGGGGAGGGAAATCCCTGATACTGGACAAATAAATTATGGTTTGGGGAACTAAAGGGGCTCTGGCAGAGCTGTGGGGAGGGAGGAGCCAGGGCTGGGCTGGGAGGGGGCCGTGGTTCGGGAGTGAGGGGCACTGGCAGAGCTGTGAAGACTCCAGGGCTGGGCTAGCAGGGAGCTGTGGGACAGGAGTGAGGGGCACCGGCAGAGCTGTGGGGAGAATGAGATGTGCAGGAAGAGGGGGGCTGGTTAGTAAAAGTTCCCCTCGCACAAGCCCTTGGCTCACGGCCCAAACCTGCTTCCTCTTTCACCGGCTAATAAACAGGGCCAGATTAACCTTTTGTGGGCCCGGCGCCGAACATATTTGTGGGCCCCCATAGGGGCAAAGGAGCATGGCCCGGGGGGGGGGGTGTCAGTCCCCAGAGTGAGGGGCCAGTCAGGGGCAATGGGGCATAGTGTGGTGGGGCCGGCCCCGCTCCACCCAGCCCAGTGCAGGGCACTGTATACAAACTGGCTGTTCCCAGACGCACACTGGCCCACCCGGCCCTGTGCTGCCAGGGTGTCCCTTCCCCTCGGGGGTGGGCCCAGGATGGGCCACACAGCCCCCGACTCCCTATGCCCAGCAGCCCCCCACACAGCCCCCCCACCACAAATCCACACCGCCCCGCCCCCCCCCTGCCCAGCCCCCCCCCCCACAGCCCCCCCCCCCCGCCCCCCAAGAGACCCCCTCACTGCCCAGCAGCCCCCCTCCACCTCCAGAGACCCACTCCCTCACACGCTGCCCCCTGGCCACTCACCGGCCCTGCTGCAAGGGGCCGGCGTCTGCCAGTCTGAGCTGGCAGCGTGGCCGAGGCCGGTCCAGTGCCAGGGCGGGGAATCACTCCGGCCTCTCGGGAGTGGCGCGATTAGCCAGGCCAAGGTCTCCCCCGCCCTGGCCGGACTCCCTCAGGACCCACCTGCCTGGAGACAGGGTGTCCATACGTCCCCATTTGGCTGGGGCAGGTCCCTTTTTAAGCTCTGTCCCGGCCGTCCTGACTTCTCTGACAAAAACGGGCATTTATCCCGTTTGCTCTCACCAGCCGATCAGTTGGCGAGAGCCAATGAACAAATGCCCTGTTTACCAGAAAAGTCCAGTGCGCCCCCCTAGCAGGGCATGGAGAAACGTGTGTGTGTGGAGTGGCGACGTGAGGGGTCAGGCAGCAGGGCTTGGGGGGGTCAGCCCCAGCCAGAATGGATTTTGTGGGGGGGTTAGGGTAGGGTTACCATATTCAAACATTTAAAAAAGAGGACACTCCACGGGGCCCCGGTCCCGCCCCCGGCCCTGCCCCAACTCCGCCCCTTCCCCGCCCCCGGCCCCGCCCCAACCCCACCCCTTCTCCACCCCCATTCCAACCCCTTCCCCAAAGTCCCTGCCCCAACTCTGCCCCCTCCTCTGAGCACCCCGCATTCCCCCTCCTCCCTCCCGCTCTGATCTTGGTTGGGGGTTGCTAAGTGCTTCCCTGCTCCCCACTCGCCCCGCAGCCCCTATGCCCATGCCTGCCCTGCTCCGCCTCACCCTGCAGCCTCTGCACCCCCCC
>NW_020689875.1:1765-4343 GCF_002925995.2 Terrapene triunguis
CTCTGTGCCCCCTGCTCCCCACTCGCCCTGCAGCCTCTGCACCCCCCTCGCCCCTGCAGCCTCTGTGCCCCCTGCTCCCCACTCGCCCTGGAGCCCCTATGCCCCTGCCTGCCCTGCTCCTCCTCACCCTGCAGCCTCTGCACCCCCTGCTCCCCACTCGCCCTGCAGCCTCTGCACCCCCCCTGCCTGCCCTGCTCCCCACTCGCCCTGCAGCCTCTGCGCCCCCTGCCTGCCCTGCCCCTGCAGCCTCTGCACCCCCTGCTCCCCACTCACCCTGCAGCCTCTGCGCCCCCTACCTGCCCTGCCCCTGCAGCCTCTGCACCCCCCCCCCTGCAGCCTCTGCTCCCCCGCTCACCCGGCAGAGGGAGAGCTGCGGGCTACACGTGGAATCAAACACTGCCGCGCTGCTCTGTGGGGGAGGAGGGAGAGGGGGAGGGGGAGGGACTCTGGCTGCTAGAGGCCCTAGTGGCTGCGAGTGGCTTTCAATCAGGCCAGGCGTCCAATCAGCCGCGCCGCACTCCACGTGAGGGGAAAGGGGAAATCCCGGACATTTCTAGTTGATTAGAAATCCCCCCCGGATGGCCATTTAACACTGAAAAAGCCGGAAATGTCCGGGGAAACCCGGACGGATGGTAACCCTAGGTTAGGGGCCAGCCCCTGGCAGTGGTGTGGGGAGCTGGGGCGAGGGAGCGGGCAGCCCCAGATCCTGGCAGCGGCATGCGGATCTTGGGGAGGTGGGGGCAGCTCCTGCCTGTGGCGTGGGGAGCAGTGGGGGAGGGGTCAGCCCCAGTGGTGGATTTAGGGTTAGTGGGGCCCCCCCGGCCCTGTGCTCAGCTTCATTTTTGGGGCCCCTCTTTAGAACCCAACCAAGAAAAAGATAGCTCAGTGGTTTGAGCATTGGCCTGCTAAACCCAGGGTTGTGAGTTCAATCCTTGAGGGGGCCATTTAGGGATCTGGGGCAAAATCAGTACTTGGTCCTGCTAGTGAAGGCAGGGGGCTGGACTCAATGATCTGTCTGGGTCCCTTCCAGTTCTCCATATATTTTATTTTATTTTTTATCTCCCCCCGCCCCCCGTTTTCATTCTTTTTTTCTTCCTCCTCCTCCTATAAGTAATAGCAAGTAAATGAAAATAAAGTGCGGTACCGAGATTGTTCTTGTCGTCTAACTTGTTTTTCCACAGACCACTTGAAAATCGCTGAGGGTCTCGGCGAACCACTTAATGATCTTTCCAAATATTGTTTGTACCATTAGCTAACTAGTGTAAAGCGCTTTGGATAAGAGCGCTTTATAAAATAATGTAAAAAACGTTGGGGTGCGGGGTCTGGCCAGGAGTTGGGGTGCAGAAGGGGGCTCAGGACTGGGGCAGGAGGTTGGGGTGTGGAGCGCTTACCCAGGGCAGCTCCCATTTGGTGTGAGGGGTGGAGGTGGGGATGTGGGGGGGGGGGCAGGGGTCAGGGCAGGGGGCCGGGGGGGGGGGCTGGGGGTGTAGGGGGGCTCCCAGCCCCCCGGCCCCCCCCCCGGGCGGGGCGCCGGGGGGGGGGGGGGGGGGTGTGGGTAGGGGGAGTGCGGGGGCCCCGCCTTTGCTCCATCCTTCCCCAATTCCATCTGCCACCCCAAGACCCCCACCCCCTGCCTCCTCCCCCTCCCTCCTGGAGCGCCGGCAAACAGCTGTTTGGTGGCGGGGGAAGCGGAGGAGGGGGATGCTTGGCTGCAGGTAGGGGGGGGGTAGAGGCGGGGGGGGGAAGGAAGAGCTGGCCGTGCTTTCGACTGCAGCACAATCAGAACGGGCCGGGCGGGGGCCCCTTTGGAGCCTGGGCCCGGCGCCATCGTAAACCCGGTACTGCTAATAAAGGCAAATATTGACCCACCCGAGAAATCGAGTCTCGTTATCAGAGCTGGCACCCGTCAGTAACTTGGAAACACGCCCTCCTTACTCTAATCAATAGCCCTCTACTCCCCTCCTAGAGCCAGGAGAGAACCCAGGAGTCCTGGCTCCCACTCCTCCCCACCCCCAGCTCTAACCACTAGATCCCTTGTTGGTGTCTTTTTATTCTCTCACCCCACAGAAGGACAGAGGGGCACCGGCAGAGCTCTGTGTGGGGGTGGGGTTAGATCAGGGTGCCGCGGATCGGGACTGAGGGGCACCAGCAGAGCTCTGTGTGGGGGAGGGGGGTGGATCGTGGGGGCTGCGGATCGGGATTGAGGGGCACCGGCAGAGCTCTGTGTGGGGGCGGGGGGGGACTGGGGGGGCGGCGGGTCGGGGCAGGGGGGCCCCGGCAGAGCTCTGTGTGGGGGTGGGGTGGATTAGGGGGGCTGCGGGTCGGGACTGAGGGGCACCAGCAGAGCTCTGTGTGGGGTGGGGGTGGATCAGGGGTGCTGTGGGTTGGGACTGAGGGGCTCCGGCAGATCTCTGTGTGGGGGCGGGGGTGGATCTAGGGGGCCTGTGGGTCGGGATTGAGGGGCACTGACAGAGCTCTGTATGGGGGTGGGGGTGGATCGGGGGGGCTGAGGACTGAGGGGCACTGGCAGAGCTGGTCTGTTTCCCTGCAGGTCGGCTCTGCCAGGCGCCCGTCTATC
>NW_020689876.1:0-3346 GCF_002925995.2 Terrapene triunguis
CCAAGAGCGAACCACCCCTTAAAACAAAGAGCACACACAAAAGCCTTCCCCCCCCCCCAAGATTTGAAAGTATCTTGCCCCCTTATTGGTCCTTCAGGTCAGGTGTCAGCCAGGTTACCCGAGCCTCTTAACCCTTTACAGGTAAAAGGATTTGGAGTCTCTGTACACAGAGAGCTGTTACCCTTCTCTTTATAGTTATGACACGCCCCCCAAATCACAGATAGTGTTGGACGTTTGGTTCCACACTGGCTGTGATTTCTTCCTGGAGTTCTAGGAGCAAACAGAGTTAATAAGACACATGTATCTTTAGACATGTATCTTTAGATTATATAAAAACTAACAATATGTTTCATTCCAAGAACAATTGTTAACCAGTTAACTCTGGGAAACTTTCCCGGGAGAGTGCATCAGCCACTTTGTTAGAAGCTCCCGAAATGTGTTGTATTTCAAAAATCAAAATCTTGGAGAGCTAAACTCCACCGAAGAAGTTTTTTGTTATTTCCCTTGGCGGTATGAAGCCACTGTAGCGCAGCATGGTCTGTTTGTAGTTGGAAACGCCGTCCCCAAACATATGGGCGTAGCTTGTCCAGCGCGTACACAATGGCGTAGCATTCCTTTTCGCTGATTGACCAGTGGCTTTCCCTCTCAGACAGTTTCTTGCTGAGAAATACGACAGGATGGAATTCTTGATCCGGTCCTTCCTGCATTAAAACTGCTCCCACGCCTCGCTCGGACGCATCTGTGGTTACTAGGAATGGTTTGTCAAAGTCTGGGGCCCTTAGCACAGGGTCAGACATGAGTGTTGCCTTAAGCTGGTTAAAGGCCTTTTGACACTTATCAGTCCACTGAACTGCATTTGGCTGTTTCTTTCTGGTTAGGTCTGTCAGCGGGGCGGCGATTTGGCTGTAGTGTGGTACAAATCGCCTATAATATCCGGCCAAGCCTAAGAAGGATTGGACCTGTTTCTTGGACTTTGGAACCGGCCACTTTTGGATAGCATCCACTTTGGCCTGTAGGGGATTTATAGTTCCTTGACCCACCTGGTGCCCCAGGTACGTCACTCTGTTTTGGCCTATTTGACACTTTTCAGCCTTAACAGTTAGTCCTGCCTGTTGGATGCGCTCAAAGACTTTTTTCAGGTGCTCCAGGTGTTCTGTCCATGAATCAGAAAAAATGGCCACATCATCGAGGTAGGCAACTGCAGATTCTCCCAATCCCGCTAGGAGACCATCTACAAGTCTTTGGAAGGTGGCGGGTGCATTTCGCAACCCGAAAGGGAGTACATTGAATTCATACACCCCTGCCTGGGTGACGAAGGCGGACCTTTCCTTAGCGGGTTCATCTAGTGGTACTTGCCAGTACCCCTTGGTTAAGTCTAAAGTAGAGATGAATTGGGCATGTCCCAATTTCTCCAATAGCTCATCTGTGCGTGGCATTGGATAGTTGTCAGGACGAGTTACCGCATTTAGCTTACGGTAGTCCACGCAAAAGCGTATTTCCCCATCTGGTTTGGGAACTAGAACCACTGGAGATGCCCATGCACTGGTAGAGGGGCGGATTATACCCATCTGTAGCATGTCCTGGATCTCCCTTTGTATAGCAGCTTGGGCATGAGGTGACTCCCGGTAGGGTGGGGTTCTAATTGGGTGAGCATTACCTGTGTCAATGGAGTGGTATGCCCGTTCGGTCCGTCCTGGAGTGGCTGAGAATATCGGTGCAAAGCTTGTGCACAGCTCCTTGATCTGCTGTCGCTGCAGACGTCCCAGGGTCATGGAGAGGTTCACCTCTTCCACGCCACCATTCCTTTTTCCTTTGTAGTAGACACCTGCAGGCCACTCCGCGTCATCTGTTTCCTGGGCTGTAAACTGGCAAACGTTTAATTCTCTGGAATAAAAGGGCTTAAGAGAATTAACATGGTATACCTTAGGCTTTATGTTGGAGGTGGGGGAGGCTATGAGATAGTTAACAGCTCCTAGGCGCTCCTGGACCGTGAATGGTCCTTCCCACGACGCTTCCATTTTATGGGCCTGGAGCGCCTTTAAGACCATGACTTGGTCTCCTACTTTGAAGGACCGTTCTCTGGAATGTTTATCATACCAGGCCTTTTGCTCTTCCTGAGCATCCTTTAGGTTTTCTTTAGCAAGGGCTAAAGAGTGTCGGAGGGTGTTTGTAGGTTGCTTACAAAGTCTAGAATGTTAGTTCCTGGAGAAGGCGTAAACCCCTCCCATTGCTGCTTCACCAACTGTAATGGCCCCTTAACCTCGCGGCCATACACAAGTTCAAATGGTGAAAACCCTAAACTGGGATGTGGTACAGCCCTGTAGGCAAAAAGCAACTGCTGCAACACTAGGTCCCAATCATTGGAGTGTTCATTTATGAATTTACGTATCATGGCCCCCAAAGTTCCATTAAACCTCTCCACCAGACCATTGGTTTGATGGTGATGAGGGGTGGCAACCAAGTGATTCACCCCATGAGCTTCCCACAGGTTTTTCATGTTCCCTGCCAGGAAATTAGTTCCCGAATCTGTAAGGATGTCGGAGGGCCAACCTACCCTGGCAAAAATGTCTGCTAATGCCTGGCACACACTTTTAGCCTTGGTGTTGCTTAAGGGTACAGCTTCCGGCCATCGGGTAGCAAAATCCATGAAAGTCAGTACGTACTGCTTTCCTCTGGGTGTCTTCTTTGGGAAAGGACCCAGAATATCCACAGCTACTCGCTGAAATGGGACCTCAATTATGGGTAGTGGCTGGAGAGGGGCTTTAACCTGGTCTTGGGGCTTTCCCACTCGTTGGCACACCTCACAAGACTGGACATAATTAGCAACGTCCTTGCCCATTCCCTCCCAGTGGAAGGACTTCCCCAACCGGTCTTTGGTTCTGTTCACCCCAGAATGGCCACTGGGATGATCATGGGCTAAGCTCAAGAGCTTTACCCGATACTTAGTGGGAACTACCAACTGTCTTTGAGGATGCCAATCTTCCTGGTGCCCACCAGAAAGAGTCTCCTTGTATAAAAGTCCTTTTTCTACAACAAACCGGGATCGGTTAGAAGAGCTGAGAGGCGGTGGGGTGCTCCGCGCCGCCGCCCAAGCTTTCTGAAGGCTGTCATCTGCTTCCTGCTCAGCCTGGAACTGTTCCCTTGATGCTGGAGACATCAGTTCCTCCTTGGACTGTGGACTGGGGCTTGGTCCCTCTGGAAGCGATGCAGGTGCTGGGGCTGTTTCCATTGACTGTGAACCGCTGTCCGCTGGTGCACTAGGTGGTATTTCAGGCTCTGGCTGAGCCTCTTGGGTAGGGTTATCTGCTGCTTCCGCCAGTTCAGGCTCGCTGGTGCCCTCTGGCCT
>NW_020689877.1:0-1479 GCF_002925995.2 Terrapene triunguis
TCCTAAGTACAACAACCAGATTGGGGGTCGAGCCCCAGGAATCCTGGGCCCAGCCTTGTCTGGGTTACGAGGACTCTGCCACATGAGAGTAGAAGGGGTGTCCTGGAGTCAGGCGGGCCTCTGGGTGAAGGGAGTGGGAGCGAGGACTCAGATCCTTTCGCCAGCCAATTCCACAGGGGTAGTGTATGAGCCAGGAAAGGTCCCCACGATAGCGGGACCATTCCCCCGCTTACATAGGCCTGGACACAGAATGCCTTTAGCTGTGGATTGCACTGCAGATCTGATTGGCTGTAAATCCTGGATACCTCTGGCATCATGAGACCGCATGAACTGGTCCTTTCCTAGGGTCTGGCTCTGGTGAGGTAAGACTAAAAGGTTTTTTCACGGTTGGACCAGGACAGACTCTGGGGAGTGCATTATTCTCCTCAGCACTTCCATTCTGTAGTGCCCTGACAGCAAGATCCCAGGTGAATGTGTGGGTTACTCTCCCTGGCAGGGTCAGGTTTTCTGTTCAGTTTTTAATGACTGAAAGGCTTTTCTCTTCTTTGTAACCTAGGCACATGGTTGGTCTCCAATCGCAGAGCGGAAGCAGAAAATAGTCACCATTCCCCGGAGATGCCCAGCTAAAGAGGGAACTTTTCAGTAAGAGCTCCCTGCTGGTTCACACATGCATGTAGACAGCTTCCATGCGGGTGTCTGTCAATGAGGTTTCTCTGTCTGTTCTGTCAAATGTTTGCCTACTTGTTTTCTGGCTGGTGCCGGCTGAAAGGATTTCGTATGCGAGGAAGGACGTATCCTCCTGGTTAGCAAACAAACAAAGCAGCACATTTCATGTCCAGATTATATTTAGTCGTAAATCGACATTGTGATGGTTCCCCACCAAGGAAAGTTACCCCGTCTTTAGGAAAATGACTGAAGTACGAATGCCAAACACAATTCCAATAGAGGATTCAAAGCAAGGTTTTCTGCATGGTGATTAAAGGCATTAATTTAAATCAGTCCACCCTGAGGTGAGCAATTAAGAGTTGTTATCTTCACTGAAGGCAGTTGAGGTCTAAGCCCTTGGTTCTGTCTGAATGGAAATTCGTTCCATTTACTAATCCGGTTTCAGGAGCATTGTGTGGGGTGCAAGGAGAGGCCAGTGCCATGAGGACAGATGGCTTTGGATGTAAAGGTCGCAGGCAGCACCTGTAACACCTCCGCCCCAATGTGCCCTCGCTTGTCCTGGCTCTGGAGCTGCGGCTGGAGCGGGGCTGGGGTCAAACCCTTTGGCGCTGAAGCCCAGTGTTAACATCTCGCTCTCGGGGGCCCAGACTGACCCAGCCACAATCCCTGCGCGGGGGGGGGGGGCGAGCTCTGTCTCCCGTGGCCGTGGAGAGCGTCTCGGGGAGAAACGGATGCTTGCATTGGGATTTTACACAAAGACCTTTCAGAAGAGCCCTAGACGGTGTCTGAGCTGGCTCGGATGAGGCAGCAAGG
>NW_020689878.1:0-1285 GCF_002925995.2 Terrapene triunguis
CTCTGATGGTGCCTGCCGCATGGCTTGGGCCCTGCACCCTGTCCCCTGGGAGCTGTCACTATCCCAGGCAATGGGGCCCGGGGAGGCAGCTCCCCGACAGCTCCATCTCCCAACCTGGGGGCCCCCCCCCCCGTTTTGGAATCTGGCGTTTGCGCAGCCCTTGGCCCCGGGGCAGCTGGCAGAGGCCGCAGCAGCGAGCGGCCCGTTCCCTTATTTGGTCAATGAAACCACCAACCAAAACCCCAAAGCCCCAGGAAAATATTCGCAGAGCCAGGACTGGCCAGCTGGAAAAATGCAGGGGCAGCGCCCTCTGCACACAGCTCCCAGCAGCTGGGACGAGACCCACCCGGGCACCCAGGGGGAGTGGCTGGGGCTGGCCCTTGCCCTCCCACCCCCAACAAACGGCCCTGCTCCATCTCAGCCGAGCCTGGCCCAGCAGCCCAGCTCCTCCCACGCTTGTCTGTACAGCCTGGCATCCCCACCCTCAGCCCAGGACCGGCCCCATGGCCCCATCTAGCTCAGTCATCCCCTCCCCAACCTGGGCCAGACCCGGGGGCCCATCTAGCCCGGTATCCTGCTTCGTTTGAAGGCTCCCTCCCCTGCCACTGGCCAGTTGCCCAGGGCTGATCTCGGTGGGCGGGCAGGCCGTCCCCAGCATCCGCTCTCAGGCCCCTGCTGGGCGGGTGTCACGGGTGTCTCCAGCATGCTGTCCGACTGGCCTGTTCCCACGCACACCCCACTCCACTGTGCCAGGAGCCCACTGCCTCTTGGGGGGCTGGGCCCAGCCGGGGTAGGGGAAACAAGAGGACCCAGATCCTTGCACCCACACCCTCCACCCCAAGTGCCCACAGATGACCCTGCATGGTTCCATATACATGCCATCCTGTATCCCTGCACACGCCATCCTGTATACCTGCACACAACCCCCCCCATTCTCCAGACCCAGACCCCATCTCAGCACACAGCCCCCAGTCCCCATCTCAGCACACAGCCCCCCATCCCCCAGACCCAGCCCCCATCTCAGCACACAGCCCCCAGACTGATACCTCATCCAACACACAGCCCCCAGTCCCCAGACCCAGCCCCCATCTCAGCACACAGCCCCCAGACCGATACCTCATCCAGCACACAGCCCCCAGTCCCCAGCCACAGCCCCCATCTCAGCACACAGCCCCACATCCCCCAGACCCATCCCCCATCTCAGCACACAGCCCCCCATCCCCCAGACCCAGCCCAATCCCCCATCTCAGCACACAGCCCCCAGTCCCAGCCCCCATCTCAGCAC